>NW_003852438.1:2867141-2889600 GCF_000181295.1 Otolemur garnettii | reverse complement strand
CTCATGCATTCCTTCTTTTGTTCATGGGTTTCTCAATGAAGAAATGTTCTTTTGAAACATTTTTTATAATTTTTTTTATAGCGATCTTGCTATGTTGCCTAGGCTGTTCTCAAACTCCTGGCCTCAAGTGATCCTCCTACTGTGGCCTCCCAAAATGCTAGGAATACGGATGTAAACCACAGTGTCTAGCTGAAAAAATTATTAAACATCTACAGATATGGAGTACTATAAAGAAGAATTTGGGGTCTTGAATACCAATATTTTATAGGGCTTTAATAAAAGTTTATTTTAAAAAATATGTCCTATTGAAGCTGGATTTGGAGGCATAGCTAACATTGGCTGAATTATATTCTGTAGGCCCACGATGCTTATGTTTCTTTGTATGTAGTATGTACCAAAAAGGATGCTAGGAGGGGAAGATTTATTTGTTCATACATTCAACAAATACTGATTGAGGGCCTCTTGTTTGTGGGATGGTTCTCTAAGCTCTAGAGATACTTTTTTTTTTAGACAGAATGGCACTTTGTCACCCTCAGTAGAGTACTATGGCTTCATAGCTCACAGCAATCCCAAACTCAGGCTCAAGTGATTCTCTTCCATCAGGCTCCCAAGTAGCTGGGATTACAGGTATTACAGGTGCCCGCCACAACAACGCCTGGCAATTTTTTTTTTTTTTTTTTTTTTAGAAACAGGGTCTTACTCTTGCTCACCCTGGTTTCAAACTCCTGAGCTCAGGCAATCCACCTGCCTCCACCTTCCAAAGTGCTAGAATTACAGGCGTGAGCCACCATGCCTGGCTAGAGATACTTTTCTAAGCAAATAAAATTCCCTGCCCTCTTGTATTCTAGTGGAGGAGACAGATAATAAACCAAACAAACACGTTTATACCTAGCATGTCAGACAGTAACAAGCAGGCAGAGAAGGAGGCTATGGAGGGGAAGGAGGACGTGTAGGTTGCCATGTGAGAAAGGGCCATGCTATGGACTGAATGTGTCGCTCCCAAACCCATCTGTTGAAAACCTAATCACCAAAGTGATAGCGTTAAGAGGTGGTCGCCTCTGGGAGGTGGTTAGATCACGAAGGCAGAGTTTTCACAAATGGGATTAGTGACCTTATAAAAGAGGCCCTGGAAAGGTAGCTACTCCCTTCTACCATGTGAGGACACAGCTAGAAGGCTCCATCTGAAAACTAGAAAGTGGCCCACCCCAAACACAGAATCTGCTGATGCCTTGATTAGGACTTCTTGGCCTCCAGAAAAGCCATCCAGTTTATGGTATTTTGTTACAGCAGCCTGAATAGACTGAGGCAGGCTACCAGAAAAGGTCCCCCTGTAAGTGGTTTTAGAGTAAAGAACTGGATGAGTGAGGGGCTGGCCCAGGGAGACTTGGGGCAGGAGCATCCAGGAGGACACTGTGGCCAGAGCAGTGATGGGAGGGAGAGAGCAGGAGGCTACCCAGGGACCAGAGCACAGGGCCGGGGGCCGGGGGAAGCAGGCTTTTCCTCTGAGTGGAGCAGGCAAGAAAACCTACGCACTTCAACAAAATCACTGTGGCTGCTGTGTTAAGGCTGTAGGAGAACAAGGGTAAGAGAGACCAGTCAAGACCCCAAGCAGCAATTCTGGTGAGAGAATGACGGTGGCAGTGGGTGGTGTGAGGGGGTTGGATTCTGGAGGTTCAGCCAACAGTATCTGCTATTGGGTGGGATATAGGAAGTCAGCAACAGAAGAGTCAGGGAGGACGGCACACTATTTCGCCCGAGTACCTGAAACCCAAGGTCACTATTAATTGAGCTGGGCGAAGGCTGCAGGAGGAGCAGCAGGACAAAGCGATCAGGAGACTGGCTAGGACATATTATTTGGGAGCATTTTCAGACAGCCAAGTGGAGATGTCAAATCTGATCTGTGGCTTGAAGTTCAGGGGAGAAAACTAAATTAGATAAAAACTTGAAGTTGATTTTTCCATCAGTGGCTTCCTAAAAGGTTGAAAGTCCCTCATTCATATAAAGTTCAATGAAGTAAAAGTTTCAGAAACATCCTTCATAGCCTCAGCTAGTTGCCAATGACCCCTTTGCTGTTTAGAGTTGGAAAGGGGCAATATAGTGGAACGGAAAACGCCTTTGCCATCACACAGACCTGTTGGCATCCCTGCTCTAGCCCATGATAGGGGGTGACCTTGTTACTCCATTTCTCTGAGCCTCCATTCCTTCTTTAGAAAAATGGCCAGTTAGCTGTATATCTTCAGGGCTGTGTGAGGCTACCATTGGATCGTGAATGAATAGTCCACATGTACAGAACTGGGAAGTGCTGACTGATGTTAGCTCTTTTTGTCCGTGGATAGAGTCTGCCTGCACGGTATTTAGAGTGAAATGTCTCACCAGCGCTGACGAGGTTATCCCTAGGGAGAGGGGAAGTGACCGGTGCGAGGAGGGAGCATCTGGAGAGTATGAAGGGGTCTGTGACCTGCGTTCCACTGCACATAGCCTTTGCGGTGTGATGCTGGCCTCCACAATGTGTGTTAAGTCGAATTCCTCCCCATTTTGTGTAACTTGCTATTTAAATCTAGGAACACTTTTTCGCATTGAAGTATTTAAAACCATACCCAATTTCTGCGGGAAATCCCAAAGGTATGAAAGGTTTTGCCTCAAGAGATGGGTCTTGAATATTGATGAGCATCTTGCTGCAGATACTGAGGCTGCAGAGTCCAACCAGCTCATTAAAGGATCAGAGGCAGCACCCCAGGACCAGAAGATTCTGTCCCATGAACTGAATAAGGAGATCTCTTGATTGGTCACCAGTCAAATCTCACATTCATGTAAAAACATGGCACTTTGTTTATGTTCCATGAGCCAGAATGTTAGCAGTCTTGAGTCTCTTTCTAACCAGCTTCATTGGTGACTGAGGGGTCCGCAGAGCTGCAGCAGAGAGGCGGTGGGGCCAGGTGCCAGTTCCCAGAGGAGTATCTCTCAGTGATGGCGTCCCTCTCTTGGTAAGACCTCAGGAGACCTGTTACTCTGCCTCCTTGAATTCTTTCTAGTGACTTGGGAACACCCTACACCTCGAGTCTGGAGAAACCTCCAGGTGGTTTGAGTGGGTCTCCCGTCATCCTTTCCAGCTCTGCTCAAGCGTATCCTGTGCTCAGACCCTGCACCAGCCAGTAGGGCCTGGGGAAAGGATGGTTCATAATGGCTCATTTTCCCCAACGCCTCTTGCTTTGCTCTGTGCTTAGAACTGTGTTGGAAATAGATTATAAAGTCTTGCTTCTGGAACCCTGAGGCCCAAGGACCCCAGAGCCAGAGCATTGGGGGTGCAGATTGCCCACTGTCTGCGCACTACAGACTTGGAACCAATTTTTCTTATATGTTAAAGGGAAGCAAGATTCTGCAAGGCTAAAGTTAAGCCATGGATTGAAAAACTAACTAAGTGAATTGTTACTTTTTTAAAGCCACTTTTCAATGTGCCCGAGAAGCTTACTCTTGGGAAAACTCCTGGAGAATCAGTAGTCTAGAGCCACCTCCCACACAGACAGGGAGGGCAGTGTGCCCTTGTTTCTCCCCCTCTCAAATCCAGAGGGACCTATGAATTATTCCAGCCTGAGCCTGTGATCAAATTCCCCATGAAGTCACACGGCGATGTCATTATAGGTGACTGTGAGGAGATCTCAAGAGATTCAATGACTCTGTTTTCTTTGGGGCCCTAGAGCTGTGCAAAAGGAGCTGCATTCTTGATTTTCAAAGTTTAAAGTCATGATTAGTTTTTTTTTTGAGACAGAGTCTCACTTTGTCCCCCTCAGTATTGTGCCATGGCATCATAGCTCACAGCAATCCCAAACTCGGGCTTAAGTGATTCTCTTGCCTCAGCCTCCCAAGTAGCTGGGACTATAGGCACCCACCACAATGACCAGCTATTTTTAGAGATGGGGTCTCACTTTTGCTCAGGGTGGTCTCAAACTCTCGAGCTCAGGCAGTCCACCCACCTTGGCGTCCCACAGTGCTAGGATTCAGGCGTGAGCCACCACACAATCACTTCAGGCCCAGTGATTACTTTTTTTCTGATCATAAAAATAATGCATGTTGATCTAGGCAGATGTAGGTTTTGTGGGTCCCAAAGCTGATACAGTTTGGGGGTTGTTCTTTAAGCAAAAAAATAAGAAATTGTGAATTCAAACTTAGCTATGACTTGGTTATTTATTGTGATAGGACCCATGTAAGTAAAGGGCCTGAAGATGAAGAGTCATGAGCTTCACAGTAAAGGAGCCTCTTAACCCCATGTCCTTAGAAAAGGTACAAATTCTTTTTTTCTTTAATTTTTTATTGAGATATAACTCACAAAGCTTATAATTTGCCTATTTAAAGTGTAGAACACGATGGCTTTTAATATATTCACAGAGTTGTGCAAACATCACCCCAATCCTCTGTAAAACATTTTCATCACTCCCAAAAGAAATCCACTAGCACTCACTTGCCACTTTCCCGACTCCCCACCCTCTGGAAACCAAAGATCAAACTTCTGTCCTTACAAATTTGCCTATTTTGGACATTTGACGTGAGTGGAATCATACAATGTATGGTCTTTTGTGACTGGCTTCTTTCACTTAGTGTAAGTTCATCCACATCATGCCCTGGAGCAGTGCTTCCTTTTTATTGCTTAATAATATTTCGCTATTTGGATATACCACAATTTTTAATCCACTCATCAGTGAATAAAATGTCTTAATTCTTTAAATCCTCTTGAGACACCACTGGTGGAGTCCTCGCAGAAGGAGAAGCCCCATCTCCTCAGCGTCATCCTTAGCTCTTCTTCTTCTGTGTTTCTTAGATTCCTCCCCACCCCCAGACTCTGGTGGTACAGGAAATTAAAAGAGGGGCACAGTTGGTGAAATGGAAGTCATCATTGCCACTGGGTTACTGAAAGCTCCCAGTTCATGGATTCTGTGATGTAGGGCCCAGTCTGCAGAGGTGAGCTGGTAGCAGCTGCAGGTGGAATTTGGCCCAAGGGCATGGACCAGTCTGAGGCATTGTTGAAGGGCCATATTCTTCTTCCCAGGAGTGCTGATGATGACAAGTTCAAGGAAGATGGAGAAGGAAAGGTGGAGGGACCCTGGGCAGGTAGGTGGTTTGGAGTCAGGCTACCTCTTTGTATCTACTTTTGAACCTTGAGTATATGCCCACACCTAGGAGGGAAGAGGATTGAGCCCAAAGAAGCATTCTTGGTCCTGTGATTAATTTCTATGACTCAATTTTCCCTCCCTTTACCTTTGAGGCCTCCATCCACTTACTCTAAATGGATAAAAGACGGGAATTAGGCAATAGAGTTAATCATTAGGTATTGGACTTCATCTCCATGGGGAGAATAATGGATTTAACTTCAAGATAAGGCCTTTCCTAAATAAAGGGGAAAAATGCTCTCACAGTGGGGATTTGTTTACTCTGGAGGTATTTGTGGTTCAAATACCAGTTGGTAGGCAAGTATAGATTAGCAGGCAGTGCCTGGGCCCTGGTAGAGAGATGTAGAAGGCCTGGTTAGGGGTGCAGAGGGCTAGGCCGGGGGGCAGATATTAGACACTAATTGGTGGGAGGAGGGGGAGTTGCTTGTCATCTGATGTGCTTGGGGTGCGCTCATTGGTTTCTACCATTCCACTCCTTATTTCTTTCTTGTTTATTCCTGTTTTCCTTCAGGGCCAGGTATAGTGTTGCTCTAAAAGCTTGGTCCACCTGGAAAATTCTTAAGAGTAAATCTTCACAAAAGATGATGTATATGAGGGAGCCTGGTAGGACTGTTGGGGTCCCATAGGGATCATCCTGAAGGAAGGAGAGGGTGTCCCCTGCCCCATCAGCTGGGACCTGCAGCCTGGTGGCCCTGCACCAGCCTGATGATCCCGCAACCAGCTCTGGATTTAATGCTGTGTCTCTAGAATTAGCAAAGGGCCTGTCACTTAGTTTAAATGAGTTTCAGAACTGTGGAGGGACCAATGGGCTCTTTTAAATCTGTACCATGTTCATGAAATGTTCCCAATTTTAACAATGTTTATCTTTTAAAAATATTATGCTCCAGGCCTCTCTAATAGAAGACAACTGCAATGTTTCCCATTATCTCAGGACAATATAATAGCATGAAGTTAATTCACTAGGACAGTTGTGCCAGGGCCCTTGGTCACACACAGCCCTTGGGGCCACCTATAACTTTGGTGGGCAATTCTCACACATCCCTGAGATAGGCACCCTGAACAATGGTCCTGGGGGTCTCCTGCTGTTCATGCTGTAGTGTAATCCTCCCCCCCTCTGAGCAGGAGATGGACCTAATTAGCAATGCATTTCTTAGCCACTCCTGAGATTGGGGTACAAGTGGAGGCCTGTCTCTGTCATGCCTGTCATCTCTTGCTCTAAGGGAAGCCCGCTCTTGTGCTGAGAGCTATCTTGTGGAGGGCCCATGTGGCCTAAAGGAGACCTTTGACTAACAGCCAGCGAGGAACTGAGGTCCCTGGTCCATCAGCCTATGAGGAACTGAATCCTGCCAATAACATGTGAGTGAGCCTGGGAGTGAGTCCTCCCTGTCAAACCTTGAGATGCTGCCAATTCCAGCCCAAACCTCCATGGTGGCCATGAGAGACATCGCACAGAATCACCCATAGAAATTATTACATAACAAATGTGTGTGTTTGAAGTCACGAAGTGTGAGGGTGATGTTTTATGCAGCAATAGATAACTAATGCAATTGGCTGCCTGTTTCTCTCTGACCCAGGGCCTGCAGCCCACCCAGGAGCAGCCCTTCACCAGTAAGATATGGGAGTTGGTAGATCAACATCGCAGTTTCCTAATCTTTACAGGCACAACTTTAAGATGTGTTCTGCACACATGTCAGAGGGCCAAGGGGATTGAGCCACTAATGCCCATGGAAGTCACATTTTTCATATCACCCTTTAGTGGCTTTTCTTCCCTTACCTGTCTAAGGTCCCCCCACTTATGTTTCCTTGGGTCACCTCCCATATAAACTACTGGCACCCAAATACCTTCCTGAGGATGTAAACTGGCTAACATAACCTCCAGAAGTTGTACTGACTCCCATATTTAAGGGAATGGCAAATCTTCTTTAGGTAAGGGTGAATATCAACAGGGTTAGCCTGAGTGACTTTTGCATACTTATATCTCTCACATCATTTTATGCATCTTCACATCTCCTCCATGATGCTAGGAGTCCTAGGGCTTGTGACTATGACAACCACAAACAACACATGTTTTAGAGTTGTGAGTTTAGATGGTCCTGAACAATCAAACAGTGAAGCCATGTGATTGGTCTCAGTTTCTACAGAAGCTGATGACAGAGAGAAGGGAGATGAAGAGAGAGAATGGCTGATGGTCTTTGTTCCTCCTCAGATCCTCTGTAGTTGCCCCACTTCCCTTTTCATGTTGGATGTCGACCTGTTTCTCAATTGTCCTACTTTTTTTTTTTTTTTTTTAGATAGAGCCTCAAGCTGTCCCCCTAGGTAGAGTGCTGTGGCATCACAGGTCACAGCAACCTCTAACTCCTGGGCTCAAGTGAGTCTCCTGCCTCTGCCTCCCAAGCAGCTGGGACCACAGGCGCCCACCACAACACCTGGCTATTTTTTGGTTGCAGCTGTCATTGTCGTTTGGCGGCCTGGGCTGGATTTGAACCCACCAGCTCAGGTGTATGTGGCTGGTGCCTTAGCCGCTTGAGCCACAGGCACTGAGCCTATACTTTTTTTTTAACCTGAAATCATCACTGGGCTTTCCTCTTGAGGGTTAGTTTAAAATGACCATATTTCTAGGACACTAATGTAAGGATAGTTCCCCTAACTCTTTAAAAATAGCCACTGGTCATACACTAGCCCAGTGGTTCTCATGTGGGGGGTGATTTTTCTCCCTAACCTTGAGGGCACATGTCCAATATCTGAGGATATTTTTGATAATTACAATTTGGGGGATGGTGTTACTGGCATCTAGCAGGTGGAGGCCAGACAGGCTACATCCTATAGGACATAAAATGATTCCATAGCAAAGACTCAGCCAGCCCCAAGAGCGATGTGAGGTTAAGTAACCCTGTAGCACAGCAATCTCTTATTTTTATGTATGATATACATAAATATGGGTTTATATACATTGCTGTTGACAAATGAAGTCAATTTAAAATGTAAAGAACAGGCCAGGCATGGTGGCTCACACCATTAATCCTAGCACTCTGGGAAGCTGAGGTAGGTAGATCACCTAAACTCAGGAGTTCAAGACCAGCCTGAGCAAGAATGAGACCCCTCTCTACTCAAAATAGAAAAACTAGCCAAGTGTTGTGGTGGGCACCTGTTGTCCCAGCTACTCGGGAGGGTGAGGTGGGAGGATAGCCTGAGCCCAAGAGTTTGAGGTTGCTGTGAGCTATGATACCATGGCTCTCTACCCAGGGTGATAGAGTGAGACTCTGTCTCAAAAAAAATGCAAAGAGAAAATTTTTTTGTGTGTTTAAAGGAAGAAGGCAGGAAGCAGGCTTCTCTTGGGGATGTACTGAAGCAGTTAATGGTCTTGGTTTAAAGTCAAAATTGACATATGTGGACTCTAGTATCTATATTTATTGCTCAGTGACCTTGGGTGAATTCTTTGACTCTTTAAGCATGCTTTCCTGTTGTTGTTTTTTTTTTTTTTTTTTTTCGATCTTGGCCAGGGCCGGGCTTGAACCCACCACCTCTGATATATGGGATCAGCACCCCACTCCTTTGAGCCACAGGCGCTGCTTTCCCTGCTTTAAAAATAGATATAGTGATTGTGCCTGCCTAATTGAACTGTGATAAGTAAAAGAGCATATAATGCATTCAGCACAAAGCGTGACATCCAGTAAATCCTCAATAAATGGAAGCCAGACAGAGCAACAGCAGGAGAAACCAGGGGCCTAGAAACCATGCACTGAGGGTAACAGCAAAGCACCCAGAAAAGGGGGTGTTCTATTCTCAAACCTATTTAGTATAAGGGCAGAATACTCTGAAATCCTGCTTGTGAAATCATCACAGAATCTTCCTTACCACCCAGAATTTTGCTGTCTAAATTCCTGCTGGTTTTTATTTTCATTCTTCAATATTTATTTCTTGAATGTAAATAAGCAATCCACTCTCAGGGTCTGTGAAAGGCTTCACACAAATGGAAGTATTCTCACCGGGAGCCATAGCTCGGACAGGGAGGCCGCACAGCTTGCACCCGCTCCCTCCTTAAGAGGCTTTGGGCTACCTCAGGAAGAGACCGCACAAATAGCAGTCCAAGATAAATAAATGCTGACTTGTTTTGGTCTAATATTCAAGGCATAAGGCCCCAGGGGAAGAAAGAGTCTTCACAGGCTGGGAGGTCTCGTGGATGAATCTAGTAGCTGGCTCCTGACAGAGAGAGAGAGAGAGGAAGAGTGAGAGGGAGGAGGAGGAGAGGGAGTAAGGACTCACAGTTTTTTATAACCTAACCTTGGTAGTGACAACCCATCTATTCCAGTCTGTCCATTACAAAAGTGATCCTCAACCATTTGGCACCAGTAACCAGTTTCATGAAAGATAATTCCCCCCACAGATGGAGGGACGGCCGCAGTATATTCTCATAAGGAGCATGCAACCTAGATCCGTCCCATGCATAGTTTATAGTAGGGTCTCACGCCTATCAAAATCCAATGCTGCCACTGATGTGACAGGAGGCAGAGCTTAGATGGCAGTGGGAGGTGGCTATAAATGCAGATGACACTTCACTGGCTCGTTCACCACTCAGGTCCCGCTGTGCAGCATAGCTCCTAGCAGGCCATGGACTGGTACTGCAGGTGGGACTGCAGCATTGAAGCACCTCACCAGGTCCAGCCCACACTCAAGGTGAGGGGCTCACACCATGGCTTGTGTACCAGAAGCCATCCCAGAACCATTCTACCCCAAGGACCGCCCTGTGCCACAGGCACACTACAGAGCCTTGCATCACAGTGTGATGCAAGAAATTACCCAGAAATTCTTGGGTAACCTACATTTTTAGAGGATTTAAATTGGAGAAAAAGAAGTTCTGGTCTGTGGGCCCTGGAAATGACACCTAGGAATATAAAGTCTCTATAAATTCTTCACTTTGCCCATTTAATCTCTAACATATTGTATTAGTTTCCTGTTGCTGCTGTAACAAATTATGGCACCTTTGGTGGATTGAAGCAACATTGTTTTATCCCTTGTAGTTCTGGAGGGCAGAAGAATTAAATCAGTTTCAATAGGCTAAAGTTATTGGATTCCTTCTTAAGTTCTAGAGACGAACCTATTTCCCTACCCTTTCTTGCTTCTAGAAGCTGCCTGCATTCCTTGGCTGTGGCCCCGCCTGCATCTTCAAAGTGCATCACACCAATCTCTGCCTCTGTTATCACATCACCTCTCTGACTCAGCCCCTTCTTTCTTGCTCTCAATAGAACCCCTGTGGCATTAGGCTCACCTGAATAATCCTGCAGTCTCCCTATCTCAAGATCTTTAATGACATCTGCAAGGCCATCCTTTGGCCACATAAGACAACAGTCATAGGTTCTGGGGATCAGGATGTAGATATCTTTTGGGGGCTGTTATTCAGCCTACCTGGCTCATATAACTGACATAGCCAATTGATGCATTTTTCTGTCACCCTCCAATACTAAGATAGTTAAATTCCCTTCCCCAAGCCCCAACTCTGGCTCCTTACTGCTTATTGAATATCCCAATCCTATAACCTAACTGTTCTATTACTTGCCTAATGGCTCCCAGATTTGACCTACCTTTCCCCCTGCAAACCACACTTGTCGATCAGCTCATGGTTAGATTTGGCCAGTGCACTGGTCAGAGACTGGCAGACAGGAAGCCAAGTTTTACCCTCTGCCCCAACTCAGGCATTGTCTCCCAGCTAGTTCCAGCTCATGCCAGACACACCTCCCTCCATGCACCCAGCTGTTACTGGGCAACATCCCCAGGGTAACCAGCTATCCCAGCAGAGCCCTAGCTCTTAGGCTCCAATCCTGTGAGTGGTAGCAGCTTCCTGCTGCTGAGAATCCCAAGGTGACTTGGCCATCCCCTCATTAGCTTTCCAGCTCTCTCAGCCACCCTCCTGGAGTTCCCTTCTACTGGACCACCAACTTGGGTTTTATAGGCTCTGGCTAAAACCTGCCTGATATATTGACTTTCACAGTTCTTTCTTTTCTTTTCTTTTCTTTTTTGAGACAGAGCCTCAAGCTGTCCCCCTGGGTAGAGTGCTGTGGCATCACAGCTCACAGCAATCTCCAACTCCTGGGCTCAAGCGAGTCTCCTGCCTCCGCCTCCCAAATAGTTGGGACCACAGGCGCCCGCCACAACGCCTGACTGTTTTGTTTTGGTTGCAGCCGTCATTGTTTTGGCAGGCCTGGGCTGGATTCGAACCCGCCACCTTAGGTGGATGTGGCTGACGCCTTAACCACTTGAGCCACAGGCACCAAGCCACTTTCACAGTTTTTTCAAAATAACATCACCCCAAATTATTTGTTTAACATTATCACCCAGATTCCTTTATCCCAATTAATTCAAATCACATATGCATTTTTCCAATATACTTTTCTGCTTCAGAAGAGGTCTGCTCAAGCCATCCCTTCCGTAGGGAACACTTCTCTCCTATTCTTGCTCATAAAAATATTTGGGGTCTTTTCATTTCAAAATCTCCTTCTTGCCATAGTGCCCTCTGGATGACCAAGTCTGGAATTACTTCTTTTTGCTGTTGTAGTGCCGTACAGTAATGACCTGTTACCACGTATGCAGTACTTGATCACACAATTGCCTTGCACTGGAGATCCCACAGTTTTAGAGTCTGCACATTGTAATCTGCAGGTGCTCAACCACTGCATTATTGTTCAAGTGTTGGAATTCCAATCATGGGCATGACTCTTAGAGAGTCATGAGAAGGTAATTAGTTTTCATTTTATTTTATTATAGGCAGTCCTTGGGTTACCAACAAGTCGGGTTCTGTAGGCTTATTCTTCAGTTAAATTGAAACAATTACGTTTACCTATGACCTGTAATAGTCTCTGTGTGTGAGAGGCATCCATAAGTCGGTTGTTTCTAACTTGTCAACCGTTTGTAATTATGTTTAGTCAAGGCTGGAAAAATAAATATGACATTTCAGAATGACAAACTTCTCTCCATGCTCTTTCTTTTAGTTGATTTGAAAATTAAGTCTCAATTTCTCAACTAAAAATTTAATATCTGTATCTCACAGTCTGTATGTAGTTTAAAAAGCACAATGAAGAGGTAAGATATTTCTGTCATTATTGGCACTAGTTGACACAGAGTCTTTTCCTTGCCCATCAGAAGTTAATCCAATACATTTGCAGCTTGATGAAGTCATCACCTTGTGTGATAAGCTGCAGAGATGACCAAAAAAATATGTGGCTGATCAATTTTTTCCATGTATGTGAGTGGGGGAAATGACTCAGCAAAGAAACCTGACCTCATCACAGATGTGAGACAGCCGGGATTGACTGGGCTGCCTAAGCAGACCAGGATAGTACCGCAGGGAGCACAATGACCCAGGAGAGTGTCCTTACCTATTCAGTGTCAAGATCAGGGCAAGTGCTCCAGGGGAGCTTAGCTGCCTTCTTCCCTCCATGCTTGGCTGCCCAGACTCAATTACAGGTATCCCGTCATCCCCAGTGACAATCACCCACGTGGATCAAGAGGCAAACAGACTCGGCTTAACCCTCTTCTTCTCCAGCCAGCACCACCGGCCAGACGTTCTTCATCCCTATGGGCGTGGACAGCTCTGTCAGTAGGACCTAACAGCAGCTTGACAAAGTCATCACCTTGTGTGACTTCCTGGGGTCCCTGGAAAATCTGTGGTGGTGTTTACTCTGTACTCTCTATAACCTTCCTCAAGACCAGAGCTTTCGGAAGAGGTGACTGGCTTGTAAACGACGCCATATCTGCCCTACTGAGAAAAATCACATACTGAGATGTAGAGCATTTGAATTCCCCAGGGGCTTTCTTCCTAATACTTTTGCCTGTGCACTTGCTTTTGAGAAGCAGCTTTTCCAGGTCAGGAATTCATCTTCATGGTTGTTAGCAATTGTCTGGGCTGGGAGGTGGAATGGGAAGCCGGGTGGCAGGTGGCTGCACTTCCTGCTTGACTTCCTGCGGCGGTAGCCGCAGACACTTCCTGTTGTACCTTCCAGTGGCCACAGGGTGGCGACACTCAGGGCCAGTACTGTTACTCTCCAGCGGATGTTCAGATCCTACGCTGGACCAGAGCAGTGCAAGCTGATGTGTGTAGAACCAAGAGCTTTTAAATCAGGGACAAGAGAGGGGGAAAAGGAAGGGTTGTTTATTATGAGATTAAAAAAATCCAAATAAAAATACTGCAAACTGTATGCCAACGGGGTACCTGGGTAGAAGCGGAACTTGGCTGAATCCTCCATGAAGTTTGGCAGCCCTGAGAACCCTTTATCTTCTCTAATGATGCATCTTATGCTGAATTCGGACCATTACCGGTGATTTTTCTCCCACCGCTGGAAAGCACCTTCACAATTTTCTCCCGACTATTGGCACCTACCCTGCTTTAATAGCTACACCCAAATTTCTCCACTAGATGGATTAGAAGCTCCGTAGGGTGGGACCCGCGCTTTCTTCATCTGTTTCCTCTACCCTGAGGATGGGTGGTGAGCAATCTGGGCGCATGGAGTGTTAAATAACTAACTCAATGCTAGAAATATTGTCAGAGTTTAGGAACAAAAATTCCTAGAGGCTTATTTGTCAAAGAATGAGCCCAAAAGAGATTTGGCCTGAATTCTGAAGAATGGAAGGCGAGGGAGCTGGGGAGGACTAGCACAGACAGCCTTCTCTCCATGTCCCCAGCCAACCCTGAGCCTGGGGGAGTGGACACTCTGGGCCTGGGAAGAGCAGAGACCAGAGGGTGTGGAATTAGAAAAGGGGCGGTGAGGGCTGCTGGCAACATGGAGGGGAAAACGTGGTGTAGATTGGGGGAGCTTTTTTTTTTTTTTGAGGCAGAATCTTAGCCTGCCGCCCTCGGTAGAGTGCTGTAGCATCACAGTTCACAGCAACCTCTAACTCCTGGGCTTAGGTGATTCTCTTGCCTCAGCCTCCCAAGTAGCTGGGACTACAGGTGCCCGCCACAATGCCCGGCTATTTTTTTGTTGCAGTTTGGCCAGGGCCAAGTTCGAACCTGCCACCCTGGGTATATGGGGCCAGTGTCCTACCCACTGAGCCACAGGTGCTGCAGAATCGGGGAAGTTTTAAAGTGAAGTTATTAAGGCCTTTTTACTAGATTCGCTCCATTTTTCCTTCTAGTGATTGCCCTAATTGGGGGCTGAGACTGGGGAAGTGGCTGTTTGCTTACATACCCCAGCACACTGCTGGAGAAGAATGGGCAATGGTGACGATCCACAGACCCTAGCTTCTGAGCTACTCTAACTCAGAAGGCCTTGGGCAGTGGGCCCAGGTGAAGGTGGGGCCTCTAGTGGCAGATAGCAGATGATGACCCCTGAGGGTGGCACCGGATGGTGACCCTGGGTGGCTGCCCCTACTTCTCTGTCACTGTGACTTAAACAAGAATATTTGTAGCTTCACTGCTCCCTCCTCCCCACCACAGCTGCAGGGGCCCAGAGGAGGCCGCACAGTCCTGTGACTTCAGAACAGGGAAGGCAGTGGAACTGGAGTTGGATAGATCAGGCAGGGCCCCTGCGAGGTTGCTGATGACTATAGATGAGTCAAGAAACCAACAATGTCCTAGGAAAGGTATTGGGCACAGCTCGTACCTCTCATACACAAGTTCAAAAAATATTTTACTTTGGTTTGTGGCCTAGACATCCCTTAGTGTAGCAGGTTCAGCGAATTGCTGGAGATCTAGATGCCTCTTTTATTCCAGTTAATCAGATTATATTGACTGATTAAGTAGGATTTGTTAATAACATTCACTTGCAAGCAGTGGAAAGCTTTATTAATAAGTCATTATGTTGGTGACTAAGTACCTGGTGTTTAAAAGGAATTTCAAATGCTTTTGTATTGCAAACTTCTGGACTCTCTAAGAAAATAGCTTAGAGAGAGCTATTTCTGGTGTGTTGCATTCCTGTAAGGCTCAAAGACCTCACAGAAAATAATTCAGGAACATGACCCAGGCCTTCACACAGGAAGTAAGCTATTGCTTTGCTCTGAAAGTATGTTCTTTAATTTTGCTTGGGGTTTCCTCAGCTTTTCTTTAGAAGAGTTGCAACTCCGCCTGGCTCTTGGCAAAGAGATGCACAATCAACAGAAAAGGCTCCATGGACATCGATGGACAAGAGCTTTGTTTTTCTTATTTCAGAGGCAGAAAACCCAAGGCACGCCACACATTGTTTGTCTAAAATGCCTCCTCATGCAGAGCAGACCTGAGTGAAGGAGATGAGCAAGTAAGGGTCGGAATCCAGAGGCCTTGACTCTCAGATTCCCTGGGAATGTCTCAATTTCATTAACTGGGAAGACGTCCACAGTGGATGGCAGCCACTGTCCTTGGGTGTGATGATTGAGCACACAGGCTACGTTGTCCAAAGGGGTTGGAGTCCTAGCCCTTCCACAAATTGAATTTGGCCAAGCTAACCACTCTGTCCTTTAGTTTCCTCATCTAAGCCTCTCTGTGTTTTAAAATTAAATGAGTTATCACATGTGAGGTGTTTGGAACCGGCCGTCCCACACATTGGGAGCTCAGTAAATAAAAGTCAGCTACTGGCAATGTGAATGGCTCCTGTTACAGCCGTGGGGTAGGTGGCCGAGTCCTGGTGAGGCATTTTTATTGGGAACACCTGCCTTCAACAACTTCATGTTCTGGTAGTGAAAGAAGATGATACAAATATTACAAGGGCGTATAGGGATTAGGGTACATGGGTGTAGACCAGGAGTCACATTCAAAAGCCAAGTAGGCAATTTGAACAGCCAAGTGGAGAGTATACCGACGAGTGGGGCTGTCCCAGTCACATCGGAGGGCTGACTCATGCCCAGAAGCTGCTGAAATTATGGAGATTTGAAGTGAAAAGGCAAATAGGATGGGTTAAAGCCAATGAGAGAAGAACTGAGGATGCCAGATCATGGCCATGATGAAAAGTGAGGAACTCCTGCCCTTTGGACCTGAGGTGGTCTCCCCAGGCTCCAGTGGGGACGCCCAGGTGTGGAGCCGGAGGCAGCCATGGAGACCCCATCTTGTGAGCAGATTAGCCCCTCTTACCCAGGGCACCCTGATCTATTTGTTCCTCTTTCTTTCTCCCTTTGTTTTTTGCCTTCCCTTCTTTTATGTTTCTTTACCTTTTCTTTCCACACTTGTCTTCTCTCTTTTTGCCACCCTCAGCCTGGTGTGGTGCCCAGTGGTAGCTAGGGACATTGCAAAGATTCATTGGTGACATCTAGGACTGATTCTTCGATCTTATACTAAACCACACCCTTCAGAATACTAATATCTGAAAGTGTGCATTTTGAGAAGAGTTTTGTTAGAACAGCACGGAGAAGACCTGGGTAGCAAAATACAAAACCTCAAGGAAATATTGAAGAGAAATGGATAAAACCGCAGTACCAACAAAGCTCATCCCAGCATGGACCAGACATTAATTACTCAGAAACCAAACTCAGATTTTATGTTAATAACAATGAACAAGCAAAATCATTTCTTATCCTTAGCTATTAATCCATTATGTTTGATAAAAATATTTCACAAAAATCAGGGGTTTTTTTTGAGAGAGAGTCTCACTATGTCACCCTTGGTAGAGTACCATGGTGTCATGGCTTACAGCAACTTCAAACTCTTGGGCTTAAGTGATTCTTTTACCTCAGCCTCCTGAGTAGCTGGGACTATTGCAGAAAGATGAGGCCTGATGGAGAGAAAGAGCACCCAAACACCATGTTTATAAGAGGAAGGGCTTTATTTACCAGCCAGGAGCTTACAGCATAGAAGATTTCCAAATGGCCACACTCCCTGACTGGCTTGGTCTTTCCCTTTTTATCTCTAGTTAGAAAGTTCCAACCCACAGGTACCCTCTCATTGGCCAGTTTGAATCAAGTGGGAAACACTGTTCCAGCCCCAGAACTACAAGATTTCATGGAACTTGGAAATTTCCAAGTTCCAGTTAGTTAAGTTTATAAATTCCCAAGAGCTTAGTCACCATAGAGAGGACCCCGTAGGTGTATCCTTGTGGTCTCCTTGAGAAGACCTGTTGTCCTAGACCCCACCCTTCTCAGGTATCCTCTTTCAGGACTATAGGTGCCTGCCATAACACCTGGCTATTTTTTTTTTTAATGCAGTTGTTGTTTAGCAGGCCTGGGTGGGGTTTGAACCTGCCTGCTTTGGTGTACATGGCTGTCCCGCTAACCACTGAACTATGGGCGCTGAACCAAGCTTCTTTTCTTCTTTTTTTTTAAAATTGAGGACAGATGGGAAAGCTTCCAATATAGCGGAAGGGGTCCCTAATGGGTTGCCCCAGCTTCTTTTCTTTCAATCTGCTAAATTTTGGAGCATAACCATAAGATATTATTTACATCAAGATACATTATCCATAAATGTCACTAAGAAACACACCCTGATCACCCTGTCAACAATATGGATCTTGACTAATTGGGAGAACAAGAAGTCAGATGAGACAGACCAATATGCCAACAAAGGAAAAAAGCAAATAGTATTGCAAGAAAAATAAGAAATATGGAGACAGTGGGAGTGAGACGCAGGAGAACTGAGGGGAAAATAGAGATAGATGGCTGATTAATTTCAGTTATAAAACTAGAAATAAGGCCTGAGAGTGCCACATTAGGAATATGGCCTGGGACACAAGTTTAGTGCCATTTATTATCTCTACAATCTTGAAGAGGTTGAGTTTCCTTCCTGTTCTTTGCTTCATTTGAATAACGAAGATGATAGCTTCATTGAAGGTCAATCAGTTAATGTAGGTGAATTTCTGTACCAGTGCTTGGATAGAAGCAATCTGAAAATGGTAGCTCTTTTCATTGGTTGGAGCAGATAAAATCACCCGATCAATAAAGTTCCTTCCCAATGTGGTTTCCTATACTGAGATGTTCCCTCTTTCTTTGTCATTCGGTTGCATCTGCTTTAGGAGAAAGAGCTAAGCTTGGGGCATTTCCCTTGTGCCCCTCCCTTGCCCTCCTCTCATTGTATTGTCCTTTGAACTTCTGTGATAACAGTTTTTCTGTTGTGATTTCTCTTCCTTAAACGTATTTCCCGTTTCCGGGATTTCATCCATTTATGTTTCTCCCTCTGGAACACCAATTAAATGACATTATTTTTTTATATAACATAACTCCAACAGGAATGAAAAGTTAACAGTATAGGGATCACCGTGAAACCTGCCTCTTTCTTTCTTCCTTTCTTCTTTCTTTCCTTCCTTCCTTCCTCTTTTCTTTTTTTTTTGAGACAGAGTTTCACTTTGTTGCCCTCCGTAGAGTGCCGTAACGTCACAGCTCACAGCAACCTCACACTCTCAGGCTCAAGTGATTCTCTTGCCTCAGCCTCCTAAGAAGCTGGGACTACAGGCACTCGCCACAAGGCCTGAGTATTTTTATTTATTTATTTATTTAAATTGTATTTACTTAGAAGCATTCAGAATGTCAACAAAACAGCTGCAACTTTTTTTTTGCAATTACAGAGTGGTACTCAGTTAACAGGACAACCATTTATTCGTATAAGCTGCATCAGAGACAATTGAAGATGAAAGAACTACCATACCCATATGTAACTAATTTGTGCTGTGCACCAATAAGAACCTGCTTTAAATTTCCATGCCAATTTGTAACCCCCACGCTGTACCAGGCAAGGTTAGTGGCTATTGAAAATACAACCAGGACAGGGCTATCTAAAGACACATTCGGTAGTGTGTTAACTATACAAAAAAAGATACCATACAGTTTAAAAACAAATCTTACACAGCCTTACATTTCAATTTTTTTCTTTAAGAGGAGTGAGTTGTGTACAGGGGGGTTAAACACTTTATAGACAAAAAGAAATCTGCACTAGAACCAACTTATTCATCATCTTCTTCTTCTCCTTCATCTTCCTCCTCTTCCTTCTTTTTCTTGCTTTTTTCAGCCTTGACAACTCCCTTTTTCGCTGCATCAGGCTTTCCTTTAGCTCGGTAAGCAGCAGTATCCTTTTCGTATTTTTCCTTCAGCTTTGCAGCCTTCTTTTCCTCAGGCTGCCTGTCACCCGCAGCAGTGTTATTCCACGTCTCTCCCAGCTTCTTTGCAATGTCACCAATGGACAGGCCGGGATGTTCTCCTTTGATTTTGGGCGATACTCAGAACAGAACAAGAAAAAGGCTGAAGGAGGCCTATTGGGCGCATTGGAATCCTTGAACTTCTTTTTTGTTTCCCCTTTAGGAGGGATATGGGTTTTCATTTCTTTTTCATAACGGGCCTTGTCCGCCTTTGCCATATCTTCAAATTTTCCTTTCTCTTTAGCAGACATGGTCTTCCACCTCTCTGAGCACTTCATAGAAATCTCTGAGAAGGTGACTGAAGCATCTGGGTGCTTCTTCTTGTGCTCCTCCCAACAAGTTTGCACAAATAATGCATATGATGACATTTTGCCTCTCGGCTTCCTAGGATCTCCTTTGCCCGTGTTTAGGTATTTATCCTCAGCAAGGCACAGAGTCGCCCAGTGCCTGTCCAGCTCTCACTTGCCCCAGCGCTGTCTCTATGGAGCTTAATGTACTGCAAGTCCTGGGTATTTTTAGAGATGGGGTCTTGGTCTTGCTCAGGCTGGTCTCAAACCTGTGAGCTTAGGCAATCCACCTACATCAGCCTCCCAAGTGCTGGGATTACAGGCGTGAGCCACTGTGCCTGGCCCTGAAACCTGTCCTTTTCCCTTGGTTGGTTCTTTGAAAGATCAATTCACAATTAAAGTAGATTAATATAGATAAGTAAGAGAAAGGTTTATTTCCAAACACCATGTACCTGTGAGGAAACCACGAGAATATTTCCCAAAGTCTCTGTAATGGTCAGAGATCTTTATAGATGCCTTTTAGAAGGGATGGGGGAAGAATGTGGAAAGTGTAGGTGTAGCAAGTTGTTGCCGGGGGGAGTATGTAGATGGGTGGGAACAGATTGATTTGTAGGTTAACCGTAGAGACGGGTAGTGCTTCAAATGACCTTGGGGCCAGGTCTATTAGCATGTGATAAGCAGCCCCTTTTGATTCTCAGTCAGATTACTCGGGTTTTATGTAGATAGAGGGAAGGCCTCCTTTAATGCTTCCTGATCATAAATGGCCTTTAATTCAAAATATTCTTTATACCAAGGACTCATATTTTGGGGCAAAATTCTCAGCAGGAACATATTTTGGAAACTGGTAATGAGAGAGGATACCTGAGAAGGGTGGGGTCTAGGAGAACAGGAACATATTTTGGAAACTGGTAATGAGAGAGGATACCTGAGAAGGGTGGGGTCTAGGAGAACAGGTCTTCTCAAGGAGACCACAAGGATACACCTGCAGGGTCCTCTCCATGCTGACTTGGCTCTTGGGAATTTGTAGACTTAACTTCCTGGAACTTGGAAATTCCCACTCTGTGAAATCCTATAGTTCTGTGGGGGCTGGAACAGTGTTTCTCACTTGATTCAAACTGGCCAATGAAAAAGATACCTGTGGGTTGGAACTTTCTGACTGGAGATAAAATGGGAAAGACCACGCCAATTGGGGAGTGCGGCCATTTGAAATTCTATGCCTTAAGCTCCTGGCCAGTGAATAAAGCCCTTCTTATAAACATGCTATTTGGGTGCTCTTCTCTCTGTTGGGCCTTGTCTTCCTGCAACAGTAAGAAGAAGGATGAGTGTTGACAAATCCGGCTGACCTAAGAAAGAAAAGAATCTTAGGCCAATAGTTGGGTTGGGGGCGGGGGAGGCTAGGAGCAGCAATTTTACAGAGACACCCAAAGACTCAGGGATTCAGGACACAAATATCTATGGAAATGGGTTTGAAGGTGAGGCTAGAAACATGAATATTGATTCAAAGTCTAATTAAGAGGCAGGTAGATTTGTAGATATCTTCTCCTGCTCTGTATAGTCCAGGGACTTCTCCTTACCTGTCCCAGCAGGGGAAGAGTATTATTTTCTACAGAGGGTAAAAGAGGGGTGACCTCTGGTTTGCAGAACATTGGACACAGCAGACCACAGTGATACTATAGAAATGGGCACTGACTCCTGGGTCTCTTCCTTCACTAAGCTTTCGGGAAATTGACAGCCAGGCCTATAAGTTCCAGGTACAAGGTCACACGGTCTTTCTCTGGGGGTTTTTCTGAGTTTAAGAGGAAAGATCTCAAGGTACTAATATCAGAGGTTTCCTAAGGAAATGGCCCAATTAGGTCATCTTACTCTGAAGCCCACGTTCAATAAGCCCCAACCAGGTGCTGAGAGCATCTAATCAGAATTTTACTGTTTTTCTCTTAAACGTGAGCAGATGACCAAGGATCACTAGGCATTTGAGGTATGCCTCTAAAAATAAAGATGAAAACCAAAGCAAATCATAAAAAACAACTTGGAGAAACAGAAACCAAGAAGAATAGTTAAAAATAAAATTGTTATTCTCAGAGGAAGCATGTATGAAACAAGAACAGAGCACTGAATGCTTTTTAAAGTCAAGGGAATGAAACAGAGCTTTTGGAAATTAAAAAAATATATAGCTGAAATGGAAAACTCACTAGAGGGATTGGTGATAAGGTTGAGAAAATAGCTCAGAAAGTAGGATAAAAAGACAGAAATGAGGGAAAAGAGAAAAAGTAAGACTAGAAAAGTGGAAAGGATAAAAATCATCACTGAGTCAAGAAAATTTTGCGGAACTAAAATACCCAGAACAATGGCTGAAATGACAGCACAGGAAGGGGAAGCGTCATGAGCTTCCAGAGAGGAAAAGCAGACTAAATGAGAAAGATCGGAGATGGAATTGCTTCGTGTTTATCAACAATCCTGGATCTACACAGTCATGGATCAATGCTGTCAAAATTCTGAGGTGACGTGATTTCTGAATTAGTATTCCGTCTTCAGTCAAGTATCAATCAAGTGAGAGGGCAAATCATCTTCCAGCTCTCAAAATGTTTAGTTCCCAGGACACCTTTCTTGAAAAGAATCTATTGGGAGAATTAATGAAGGAAGAAGATGAATTTTAGAAAACAGATCCAACATGAAGGACCTCTCAGGGTGAAGGTGAGGCTCCTATGTACCAGGCAGAAGGGGAACCCGATCAGATTGGAGCAGTCACCATTTCCAGGAGAGAGAAGGTCAAGATGAAAATGACAGCAGAGTTGATGCATCTGATTGTCTCGATTTAGACAAGAAAGTGTTTTTCAACCTTTTTTATCTCATAGCACACTTGAACTTAAACTTTTGTAGCACACTTAAATTATGTTGATCAAAAAAAGAGTATGCTTACCGAAAGGTGGAAACAAGAGAAGGGAGTGGGGTGGAGACGTTCAGGCCAGGTTTATTGGAAGGGGAGGTGGTGACC
>NW_003852438.1:2866224-2866563 GCF_000181295.1 Otolemur garnettii | reverse complement strand
ATAAAAAGCCAGAAAAATAGTAGGTTGATAAAAAGTATCTGAATAAGCTTTAGGATTATGGAGGTAAATGCCAGAGAATCAGTTAAAAAGACATGAAATTAGTTGCTTCTGGCAAGGAGGAAATGAGAGAGGGTGGGCGGGACAACTACTAGTTTTTAGTAATAAACTTTGCAAAACCTTTTTTTCTTTTTTTTTTTTTTTTTTTTTTTTTTGTAGAGACAGAGTCTCACTTTTTCGCCCTCGGTAGAGTGCAGCGGAGTCGCTCCAGCAACCTCCAACTCCTGGGCTTAGGCGATTCTTCTGCCTCAGCCTCCCAAGTAGCTGGGACTACAGGCGCCC
>NW_003852438.1:2865281-2866204 GCF_000181295.1 Otolemur garnettii | reverse complement strand
CCACAGGCGCCTCCCATCTTATACTCTTTAAATGTAAACAGGCATAACATAGAAAATAAAATAGGTGGGACTTGTATAACCAACCATTTTATCTTTGTTTTTTTTTTTCATTATTTTCATTGCAAAGGGAAAATGAATCAAAGGTCATTTTATCTTTGAAATGTTAATCTACACAGATGTCACAAGTTTATCTATCACTCACTGAAAAAAATACATTGTTTTTGCACAGCGTACCTGTGTCTCCTCTAACTGCATTACCTTCCGCAATGACATTTGCTTTTGGAACTGTTGGAAAATTTAATTTTCAGTGATGTTTCAGGAGCTTCTCTGGAATTTCTGTGTTGATAAAAGCAGATAGCCGATTTTCTCTATTTGACATTTTAGGAAATAGCTCCTATTTGGTCTGGCCTTACAGCTTTCCATAATGAACAACTTCAATTTTTGTCATTTTTGTGGGTTTACAGGAGGCATTTTCATTCCTTTTGTTTTGGCGTCTATATTTGTGTTATTGTTTGGTAGTGAAATTACTCCTAAGTAAGTAGACTCAAAGGACGAACTTGAAGACTACTGAAGGTTGAGAACATATGCATGTATTAATAACCAAAGGTAAACTTCTAGGAGGTTAACCTAAGTTTTTACAAAGTTGTCCCAAAATAATCAGAAATGAAGTTAAAGATTTTCATACAACATGTCCATCAAAGTTTTATTTATGACTCAATAAACAAGGGGTCATGATACATTCAAATAACACAACTGTTGTAGCCACTAGGCCACATATTAAGAAAAATATCTTTTTTTTAAGATGGAGTCTCACTATGTCGCCCTGGGTAGAGTGCTATAGGCATCATAGTTCACAGCAACCTCAAACTCTTGGGCTCAAGCAATTCTCTTGCCTTAGCCTCCCAAATAGCTGGGACTACAGG
>NW_003852438.1:2860287-2864982 GCF_000181295.1 Otolemur garnettii | reverse complement strand
GAACCTGTGAGCTCAGGCAATTCGCCCACCTCGGCCTCCCAGAGTGCTAGGATTATAGGCGTGAGCCACCATGCCCAGCCCAGAAAATATCTATCGGTATGGAAAATATAATCTGTTGTTAAGTAAAATAAATAGATCAGTGGACCAAAAGACATTATTATAAACATGTATGTTTTGTAAGAAATTAACTACATAAATATAAGAGAAAGGAAAAATACAAATTGAAATGACTGAAGTAGTCTTGAGAGATCTTAAGTAACTGTTTCTTTGTTGTGTTTTCCTTTTCCAAGCTTTGTCCATGAAGCATGAGTACATTTCGTGATTAGAATAAAAGTACTAGCTTAAAAGCAAAATCACACAAAAAATACACCCTGACTTCTTTTTATTGCCACCAAGAAGACTTGGCTTTGCTGAAATTGAGATTTTTGGAGGGGAATAAAAAAGAGTAGCAATCCTTTTGATCCATGCTATCTCTTCCACGGTTCTGGGTTTGGAAAGCTTAACATATTCGGGGCCAGTTGTGTTATTTGTTCTGGCCATGTGAGCGGACTCCTTTCTTATCATCCTCTGGATTCTTCAGATTACTGCTGTTTTTAAGTAGTTTGTAGCAGCATGGTTACTCAAACCATTCTGAGGTATCAGATTTAATAGACTTGCAAGTTGACTTAAATCAAAGGCTCCATAATTGGTGAGCAAGGTAACCTGCCAGCTCCTAGGCAATTAGAAGATTAGACTCCCTATATGTTTTCTCCTCACCTGCTTAGACAACAGGCTTTTGTTACTGTGTAAATCTTTCATGCTACACGTGCAGCAGCAGTGACAAAGAATACTGAAATTTAGTAAAACGCTCACACCAGGCCACAGAGGGGAGGGTACAGAAATGGTATCTGTAAGAGCAGCTGGCATGATGCCAGGGGAGGACAGCTTGAAATGACAACCGGCACTTGCATAATTGATGACAAGATGTCCATGCTCTAGACAGGTTGGAGAACAGGCCAGGGGGGCAGGGATGCAGGATTTCCCCGCCTTGTTTTCCTCGGTCCTGAATTTGAGACAGATAACTTTATGAGAGAGAGCCTGGGAGTTGGATTTTCGGGCTAAGCCAACTGAGCCCCTAAAAATTTTTTTCCCTTGAAATGCAAGGCCAGGTTCATCCATGCCTTGCTAAGCTTCCATGGAGACAGATACGGTGTGGCTTTAAATCTGTTGAGAACAGACTCCGTTTTATGGCACAGTGATGTATCTGAAAGCTCAAAACAATGCCCAGATGGATTTTAACTGGCAACCTCATTAGAAAGGTTGCGTTTGTGGGGCCCTGGGAGAGGCACTCAATAACAAATGGGCTCTCCAGGGCATATGACATGAGGAAGAATATGTAAAGGTTGTACCACTATTGAATCAAGCAGACCACAAGACAAGCACAAATAAGTGTTTACGTTGTGTAGCTGGCACAGAATAAGTGCTCTCAGAGGGTGGTTGGCCAACGAGAAATCTTAAGTCTGGTGGAACATCCACCGTGGGATGAAAAGTAAATGCTGAGTTCTTAGGCAATTTGGGAATATCTGTGAAGAAGTATTTCTGATTGTATCCACCTGACTTTTTCAGCCTCGTCTGTTAACGTCTTTTTAGCACTGTGCAGGACTCTGTCTCTTATTTACTCACTCTATATAGAACATGTGCTGCATTTGCTGGGGATGTTTCCTCTTCTGCCATGTTGAGTCCAGGTCCCTAATCTTGTGCCTGAAGCCTATGGACAGACATCACCAGATTCAAGAATCCCCCCAAATTCAATGTCATGTTGTATATGCCTCTCATCATATACATGTTGTATATGTATGTGTCTCTCAAAGGGGTCCCTGACTCAAAAAATGTTGAAGGACCATGAGTCTTGGTTCTTCAAGGGATCCTCTCTTGGTTTTTTATGATTGGTGAAGGGAAAACTCATCTTTAACTTGTTTTGCATAAAGATTTAACATTCATTAGGAGAACTTACCAGGTCCTACGCTTGGTTTTTTTTTTTTTTTTTTTTTTTTTTTATTGAACGGTAACTATGTACATTAAAGTTTTTTAATATATATATTTTCTCGTTTAATCTTCACCCAAGATAGATAGAATTAATTATATCACCCCCATTTTACCTTGAAGGTACTACTCACAGCAGTGAAGTGGCTTACCCAGGACCTCCCCCTAGTAAGTGTCAGAGCTGTGTCATGGTTGAGTGTCTTCCTCTCCTAGATGCAAGCCTGGCCTTCCCCAGAACTCAGGAGAAAGGGCAGACACAGCCCAGGGCTCTCTACATGGTCAATGGTAAAAGCCCACTGACTGGCTAGCTAGCAGCATGTGAAGGTGGACATCAAATGATGGAAATCCATAGAAAGAGTCAATCTCTGTAGGCCTTTGAAAACCTCAAAGGCAAAAGGGCCAACCCTCCTCTCGTTCACATTCAAAGGATCCCTAATAGAATCGGAATTTTAAATGACAGCACATCCTAATATTCAGCCTTAACAGGAAAGGAAATTCTGATGCATCCTACCGCATAGATGAATCTTAAGGACATTGCACTAAGTGAAATAAGCCAATCACCAAAAGACAGATACTCTATGCTTCCGCTTACCTAGGGTGCCTAGAGTAGCCAAACTCAGAGACAGAAAGGATAATGGAGGTTGCCAGGGTCTGGGGGTACAGAGTTTCAGTTTTACAAGATAAAGAGTTCTGGAGATTGGTTACACTACCAGACCGTATACTTAAAAATAATTAAGATGAGAGCCAGGCACAGTGGCTCAGGCCTATGTTCCCAGCACTTTGCGAAGCCTAAGTGGGAGGACCCCATGAGGCCAGGAGTTTGAGACCAACCTGGGCAACATGTTGAGACTTTGTCTCTACAAGAAAAAAAATTTTTTAAAAGAAAAAACACTGGGAATTAAAAAAAAAAAAAGTTTAGATCAGTGGTTCTTGACCTGTGGGTTGCAACCCCTTTGTAAAAATGAAAATACATTCTGTGTATCAGATATTTGCATTACGATTCATAACAGTAGTAAAATTACAGTTACGAAGTAGCAACAAAAATAATTTTATGGTTGTCATCACAACATGAGGAACTGTATTAAAGGGTCGCGGGATTAGGAAGGTTGACAGCCACTGGTTTACAGGCTAAGTTTTATGTTACATGTATTTTACCAGAAATAAATACAGTATATATTTTATAAATGAAAAATAAACACAAATTAAAAATGTTTTAAAAGACATCTGTCGAGTTCACTGGTAGTAAAGTTCTGTAGATTCATGGTTTTGCCCTGTTGACTGTTCCCGGCTCTCCAAGTTTGAAAGTAGAAACACAAAGTGCCTGAGCAGGGGTGTGGGGGTGGGGACTCCAGCCGCAGCCTGGGGCCACCTGCACACAGGCCCCTGGGTAGATGCCAGTAGGCTTGAGGCTCTGCCTCAGCAGGTGGCTTCCAAGTCCTCCTGTCTTCCAGTTTGTAGTCCATCTGAGCAGACTGAGGGACTGTTCCTCATGAATTCCTTTATTAAATTCAGTTTAAAGCCCTGGCTTTCCTTCTCTTTAATAACTTACAAGGCAAAGTCAATGGCTTTCCTCAGGCCGCCTGGTACAATGTGCAGGCTCCGGAGAGCGTCCAGCAGGAGAGAGGCTGCCAGGTTGTCTCCCTTCCAACTCCCAAGGCTCCAGCTCCCTGACCTAGGAAGACTCTCCAGAAGTCATCCTCCCCACCGGCAGGCCAGTGCCCTCTGGAGAGCCTCCACCCAGAGAGGAGCAAGGTCATCAAAATTAATTGCTGATTCTCTGAATTTAAAGCCCAAGGTTACAAGAGCCCCGTGTACAGGGCCACTGTGAATGAATCCACAGCTGCGCCCGGGTAGCCCGGGAGCTTGGACGCGTCACAGCGGTGAACTGGTGCTACTCCAACCCAAACAGATTTGTAACAGTGGCCCAGCCATCCAGGACTGCCAGAGCAGCATTTGTGTCGGACAAATGAGGCCTCCGTCGGGACAAAGGGGGCTCTTAGTGCTCATTCTGCTTTGGCTGCTTCACACCCAGTAAGAGCCAAGGGACTTCTTTTGTCAGGATGGGGAAAACAAAAGCGATTCATTTCATCATGCACCATCACCATGTTCTTTGTGGTCAGCCAATGCAGGGAGGCCTTGCAGCCAGTGGTCCTTACAGCCGCCGCTTACTGAGGCCTACGAAGGGCCAGGGACTGTTCTAGGTGCTGGCACATGCTGTCTGACTTAATCCTCCCAACAAAGCTATGATGTAGGGATTATCCCCTCTGTAGTCATGTGGAAACTGAGATGCAGAGAGGTGAAGGTCACACAGCTGATGAACAGTGGCAGAGCCTGAATTGCTACCCCAGCTTGATTCACTCTCAGCTGACTGCTGTCCCCAGAATGCACCTGCTATGAACGTCTGAGAGGCCAAAGATGGTCAGTCCTCTCTGCTGACCCTCCATCTCCAGGGAGGCCTAGAGTGTTCCTGATGTTTAGCAAATATCAAGTGAAACAGACATAAGAAGATATGAGTGGACTGAGATTCACAGATATTTTCTTCTAAAAGCCACAGAAATTGCCCCTGCTTTCAATGCAATATTTATGTATTTTTTTTACATAAAGATAAGAAGAAACAGAGAACAGATTTTCTCTCAATAATTGAGGCTTTGGTCTCCTATCTTTCCCCTATGA
>NW_003852438.1:2847344-2859832 GCF_000181295.1 Otolemur garnettii | reverse complement strand
GTTCTCCTTCAGCATCTCACCCCGGGCCCTGAAAATGCAATAGCTTTCATCCCAGAGGGTCAGGACACGAACATGCCAATTGAGAAATGCACTGGCGTGGTGCGTATGAGTCCAGAGTCCTCCTTTACAAGCCCATTTTATTTTGGGCCAGATGGAGCAATTTATCAGTTCTCTGCTAATTTACCAGTCCACTGACTTCCACACACGGGTGTCTCCCATCTCACCAGCCACCCATGTTGCATTTTCCACTGACATTTTAGGCAGAATCCAAACCCTGGTTTAGGAAATCAGGTTTTTGGATGTCCCAAGTTTCAAATTCTAGTTTTTGTTTTTGTTTTTTTTCTCCAGGAGGTGATGGGTAACTGTGGCAAAGCTATTGTCTTCTCAGTTCTCACTTCTTGGGGACAATGTGGGAGCCAAATTGTAACCACAAAGCTTTTTGGAGTCAAAAATTTGAGAAAGAAATGGAGGGAAAGAAGGAGCTAGGAAGACAGAGAAGGGAGAGCAGAACTATCTCAAAGCTGAAGCAAAATCTTCTTTGTCAATCCATTTGTTCCCAACAAATATTTATTGAATATCTACTATTTGCCAAAAGGTTGTGTAGTAGAGGTCCAGTAGAGTGTATCATGATCTCAGCAGAAGAGAGATAAGAGATAATACATTTAAAAAGAGTTGATAGACTGGGCATGGTGGGTCATGCCTATAACCCCTATGCTTTGGGAGCCTGAGACAGGAGGATTGCTTGAAACCAGGAGTTCAAGATCAGCCTGGGCAATGTAGTGAGATCCTGTCTCAACAAGAAGTTAAAAACAATTAGCCAGTGCATGCCTGTAGTCCCAGCTCCTTCAGAGTGAGGCAGTAGGATCACTTGAGCCCAGGATTTTGAGGTTGCAGTGAGCTACGGTTGTGCCACTGCCCTCCAGTCTGGGCAAGAGAGCAAAATCCTGTATTAAATTAAATTAAAAAGCACAAAATAGAGTTAATGGAGAGTCTATCTGCAGAGGTGCAAGCAGAGCTATGTAGAAGACTGAGAAGACCCTGGGTAGAAGTAAAGGGCACTGTGACCTCTGCTAAGCCAGGGCTGAAGGAACCAGGCAAAGACTGGAGCTGGAGGAAGGGGCTTCCAGAGAGCAGCTTTGCCCTTCCACAGAGAAATCTGGATCCTGCTGAATTTTGGCCTAGCCTTGAGGAATTTCGGGTAAGAAATACCCTGAATGTGGATGAACCCCATTGGAAGCCAGAAGGTAAGAGTCCAAAAATGTAGTTCTTAGAATTTTAAATATTGGGCATGGACTGGGGGGAGAAGAATGGAGAATGAAATGGATCTGGGCCTGAGGGGTGCTAGGGGTTGAATGTGTCCCTCTTAGTTCATGTGTTGGAAACTAAATCCCCAGTGCAATAGTGATGATTAGGTCCTGAGGGCTCAGCTCTCATGAATGGATTAATGCCATTACTGCAGAAGTGAGTTTCTTATTTTGAGAACTGATTTGTTATTAAAGCAACCTTGGTCCTCCCTGTATGCATGCTCTCTGCTTCCCCCCTCTCTCATGCTCTTCTCTCTCATGCTCTTGCTCCCACCTACCTTCTGCCTTGGGGTGCAGGAAGCAGAAGGGAGCAGAAGCCCTCACAGTTGTAGCTCTTCATCTCAGCCTTGGACTTCCCAGCCTCCAGAACCCTGAGAAATAAATCTCTGTTGTTTACAAATTACCCAGTTTCAGGTATTCTGTTATTTATAGCAGCATAAAGTGTACAAGATGGTGGCAAGCAGAGAACATCCAGTGTCAGTGGTGACTGAGGCAGTGTTTGTTCAGGGTCAAGAGGTACATACAGGGACCCGTGCCCAAGCCCACTGGTACATGAAGTCAAAGAGCTATTTGGTGCTGCCAACAATGTCTCTAGTAGGTCAGGAGCTCTTTTCTGAAGTTCCCATTGGAGCAAGTAGGGCCAATGACAGAGCTAGGGATCCAGTGATACCCAGTCATCTGACCCTTTCTGTGTGCAAGGCCCTGCCAGGGCTTTCAGCGTCCACTGCTGCCCTTTGACTTGCATCAGTGGCCTTCCCCAGACTGATCCGGGGGTTTTCAATGACCACCCCTCCCCCCAGCAGAGTAAGCAAGACAATAGAGGGAAATTCTTTTCATGAGTAAGAAAGCCAGCTCTTTCAAGTTGCCTGGGGATTTACTATAAACAATGGAAAGCTAATTTCAAAAGCATACTCATTTATTCATTAAAGCAGCTCCCCAGGGATTCTCCCCCAGGCAGCACTTTCTTGGCCAACTTTATAGTTCATGTATACTTGAAAGCAATAAAACTGCGACTTTAGAGACATCCGTAAATCCTTTTCTTCCATTGCTTTCTGCCATTCTTTGTAATCAGTCTAATTAGCTAAGGTTTCCTGGACTATCTGTAAGATGGGGAAGTTTGTTAAGTCTGGTGACCCAGGGTAGGGGGTCAGCCTTATTAAGAGAACATCTTGCCTTTCACTTTATTGTTTATAACTGTGCAAGTCCCCCGTGGGAAGTATAAGAAGGTGAGAAAGGCCAGAGGACGGGAACATTCAGAAGGTTGAGTCATCTAGTATTTAATGGAGAGGGAGGAGGAATGAGCTAGTGGAAATAGAACACTGGCTTTGGCTCTAGACATGATTTGAATCTCGCTTCTATCATTTATTCTGGGCAATACCTTAACATCTCTTTGTCTCCATTTATCGTCCCTAAAGTGGGGATTGTATGAACACCTCCAACAGCTGTCGGAGGGTCAAACGGGCTCAGGAGTGTAAAACATCTAATGCAGAGTCAGGTGCCTTCATGAACGGTCAGTTCTGTTTCCTTCTCACCAGTTAGGGGTGCAGGGTCCTGGGAGGACGCTGGCAACGTGGATGGAGCCCCTGGTCCAGAAAGATGACTGGGTCTTGTATTAGCTTTCTGGGGCTTCTGTGACAAAGTATCCCAGATGAGGTGGCTTAACAACAGAAATTTATTGGTTCCCAGTTCTGGAAAGCGGAAGTCCAATTTAGGGTGTCTACAGGGTTGGCTCCTGAAGGCTGTGAAGGAGAATCTGTCCCAGGCCTCTCTCCTTGTTGCTTGGGGCCTTGGCAGTTTCTTGATTTTTAGGTGACATCCTCTCTGTGTCTTTTTACCATCTTTCTTCTATACCTGGCTATCTCTGTTGTCTAGATTTCATTTTTTATTAGGATGCCTGTCCTAGTGGATTAGGGTCTACCCTAGTGACCTCATCTTAACTTAATCATCTGTAAAATCCCTATTTCTAAATAAGGTCACATTTATAGTTTGCTGGGGATTAGGGCTTCAATATCTTTTTTAGGAAACCTACTTCAACCTAAACAGGAGTCATTAGCAGTCTTTCTACCACCAGAGATGGGAAAACCATGCATTTCTTCTGACATATATGTGACTCATTCTAAACAACTTCTGGTTGGGGCTGGTGTGGGGCTCTCTTAGCCACACAGAGCATTGCAGTCAGGTCAGGAGGATAGAATTACGGAGATAAGGGTGGGGCAGGGTCAAAGGTTATATTAGGCAAAGGAAACAGCGTGTGTGTTTCCCAGCTCCATGGGCAGGAGAAATGCTATGCTATTGTGTCATGTAAGGTCTATGGAGGTGTCTTTATGTATAAATTAAAAACTTCAGTGGTACCCACCTCATAGGGTTGTTGGAAAATTAAGTTATAGAAAGTGCATAGTCTAGTGTCCAACCTAGGTAAGTGTTTTACAATGTTATACATTTATTTTCTTTTTCTTTCTTTTTTTTTTTTTTTGGTTGAGACATATGTCACCCTCAGTAGAGTGCCATGGCATCCCAGCTTACAGCAATCTCAAACTCTTGGGCTTAAGAGATTCTCTTGGCTCAGCCTCCCAAGCAACTGGGACTATAGGCACCCGCCACAACGCCCAGCCATTTTTTTTGTTGCAGTTGTCATTGCTGTTTTTAGCTGGCCAGGCTGGGTTCCAGCCTGCCACCCTTGGTGTCTGTGGCTGGTGCCATAACCACTGTGCTATGGGTGCTGAGCCACATTTATTTTCTTGGAAATGGTTTATTAATGGCTCTTGCAAAAGAATGGACAAAGCTGAAGGGGGTCCTGCAAAGACCAACACCCTCAGGAACAAACCAAGTCCCCATTTGCCTCTCACCACCTCCAGCCTTGATGACACAGGAATCACGAAGGAGAACAGCTGCTTTTTGCTTTGGAGCTGCACACGTACCTGGCCCTGGACTTGGAGGAGCTGAAAGATGAGATCTGGCAAAAGCTGGAGGAACCACAGGCTGATAGCTGTGTGGGCTGCACCGCTGGGGTATTCCGTCCTTCACAGCACAAACCATGGCCGCTGCACCCTCACCCCTGCCTTCCTGATACCACGCAGATACCTTTCACAGGCAACACAAATCTGGAACTTTTAGGGGAAGGGAATTGAGGAAATGTTCCATATCAGCAAAATTAACTCAGCACAAAACATCACAGGGATCCAACCGCAGAATTATAACTTTATTTTGTAGGCAGTGAAAACATGGACGTTTTTAATAAAGACACCATCAATTTGATAAAATTGATATTTGCAGGAAGAACAATCTTCTATTGTATAAAATGGATTGGAGGAAGATGAAAATAAGAGAGCATAATTAAAAGTTGACTGCGGTGGTCCACATATGAGATTGTAGCAACCTAAATGGGGGTAGGGGGAACCCAGAAATTAGATGCCAGATTATAGAAATATTCTATAGGAAGGACTGACAGAACTTGCTAAGAGGCTGAATTGGAGAGTGAGGGTAAGAATGCTTCTGAGGTAATGATCCCAAGTAATGAGCAAAACTGTGGTCCTTGAAAGGAAGTTACTTGCTTAAAAGCTGTTCTGTGCTAATAGACTAGCCATTCTACTCTGTTAAAACAAATTACAATATTCAGGAAATTTTAAATAGTTTGTAAGACTTGAACAATTTAAAAGTCCACGTGAGCAAAAAAAGTGAGTGTATCTTGGAGTCCTGATAAAGGAGGGGAAGGGCATTCCATTGAGTGGTTAGTGAACTTGGTTCTGAGCCCTCTTATCTGGCAGAAGGTGGTTGAGTCCAGGGGTCTCCTGCAGAAATATGGCCTTTCCCTGGTTTTATACTTCAAAGGTAAAGGAAGGAAGAAATATTTATGGAGGTTGTTCTTTTCTTAATCTTAGAACACAAATTCTTAATCTGGGCTTCTTAGATTCCTTTCGTTTTGTGAAGCATTAAATAGAATTTATAGGAGACCACTGATTTGGACTGAGCAACTGCACTAGGCCCCCACAAACCAAAACAGTCACTAATGCTAAAGTTCCATGTCACCAAACAGAAAGTTGTGTAACTGACCTGAGAAATTAGGAGAGAGAGATAATGGCCAAATCTCTAAATGGGCCAGTTTTGGCCAGAGGGTAAGGACTTTGACTCTGCTTTAACCCTTCTGAGAAAGTCAGCCAATCCGGTTTTTGCACTATTCTGTTTTCCTTGTTTCTGTTCAGCCACTTTACAAAAATCGATTATTCTGTTGTGCCTTTCAGTTTTTAGATGAGATGCTGTCTGATTGATGAATCACAAATGAAGGCTAATTAGATTATTTAACTAAATTGGTTGACATTTTATCTCTTGCCCATACATTTTGGAGGGGGTTGGAGTATAGCTTTTGTTAGATTTTCTAAGGGATCTGGTCTCCAAACAGGTGAAGTCTTTCCCAGAGAAAGAGACCTCTGAGTGTGGTTACTGGCTCAATCCCCACTTAGCTTCATTCTGCATCAGTGTTTGAGCTGGGAATTGGGACCTACGGGCACGGGAGGCTGAAAGCCCAGAGAATACAAGAAGAAATGGGAAACAAACTCCGGACAGAGCAAGGGGCCAGCTTCCGACAGTTTCCTCCTCTTTCTCTCCTGTTAAGTGAAAACCGTATTCGAATTGCAGGGGTAGAGGCCGAAGGCCTATTTATCTCGCAAGGGCTGTTCTTTTGTCCGCACCACACCAGGTGCATAACGGGGTACAGTAAGTACTTTTCAGGAGCCTAATTGATTAAGGGACTCTTTCCAAACTTTCTGCTTGGGACTCAAACCCTGAGGCCGTCTAAAAGGAAGCAAGCTGCCTTTTGTCAGACGGTGCTTCCTGCTTCTGATTATAATCCTCTATACCCAGCTTACTAATTGGCTTGTTTGCCTTGAGTTCGCTTTGTTTTAAGCACTGACCAATCACATGAATAGCAGGTCAGTTCTAACAGGACTGCAGTGTGCAACTGCTACTTTTTGGCTTCCCTGCATGTCCGTGCTGCGGGGAATCCCCTGTCGGGATAGGTAGGAGGCAGTCCCCTACCTCCCACTAAAGAAGCCACAATGGAAAGACGATGGTTCCTCTTCCAGTCATCTGGCATCAGGATGGAGGCACTTGACCAGCGTGGGCCCATCAGACACTCCCACTGGGGACTTTGCTCCTCAAGTGAGAGGGCAGACACAGATAAATAATGAGATTTGATTCACAGCCATGGCAGGAGTTTAGCAAGGGCAGCTATGTGGCTTTAGCATCCACTGGTGAGGTCAGGTATAATTTAGGTGGTAGAGCCTTGGTAAGCTATTCTCTACCTACCTTCTAGTCTCTCTGGATGCCTGTTAGGTTCAAATCATGTTTTGCCAATCCTCCTATTCATGTTGTAAAGCGACCTGATGACCTTCTGACAGATACCTTTTGGCATAAGTTAATCAGATTTCGTTTCTGTTGCTTGGAACTGAATCCTGATTAACGCAGGGAGAGAAGAGTGGTTTGAAGCACTGTTACCATGTAGCATGGGCAGAAATGGAGGTCCAGCCCTTGAAATGGCTCCTATAATGGTTAATTTCAAGTATCAACTTAACTTGAACATGGAATACCCAGATGTTTGGTCAAATGTTATTCTACATGTTGCTGTGAGGCCGTTTTTAGATGAAATTAACATTTAAGTCTGTAGACTGACCCAAGTAGATTACCTTCTGTCTCTGAGGGACTTATGAAGAATAGAAATTTATTTCCAGCCAAGTGCTATGGCACACACTTTCTGGGAGGCCGGGTGGAGGGTGGATTGCATAAGCTCAGGAGTGAGATCTTGTCTTTACTAGAAATAGAAAAAATTAGCCAGCCATTGTGGCAGGTGCTTGTAGTCCCAGCTATTCAGGAGGCTGAGGCAAGAGGATCTCTTGAGGTCAAAAGTTTGAGGTTGCTGTGAGTTATGACACCACAGCACTCTACCTACTCAGGGCAACTAAGTGAGATTCTATCTCAAAAAATAAATGAACAAAAAAGAAAAGAAATTATTTCCCACAGTTCTGGAGGTGAAATTCCAGCACTGGGGTGCCAGCGTGGTTGAGTTCCAGTGAGACCCTGACAACTTCTCCTATCCTCACATGGTGGGAACGAGAATGAGAAAGCTCTGTGGGACCTCTTTTATAAGGGCACTAATCCCATTCATGAGGGCTCCACTTTCCTGACCTAATTACGTCCTAATTAGGCCTAAAGGCCCCCACCTCCTAATACAATAACCCTGGGGTTTAGAATTTTAACATATGAATTTTGGAAGTAAATAAACAGTCAGTTCATAACACCTTTCCTAATGTGGGCAGGCCTCATCTAATCAGTCCATGGCCTGCCCAGAACAAAAAGACCGACCCTCCATACCAGTAAGAGGGAATTCCTCCTGCCTGGCTGCCTGTGAACTGGGACGGTAGCTTTTTTGTCTGCTTTTGGACTGAACTACAGCATTGGCTTTCCTGGCTCTCAAGCCTTCAGTCTCAGACTGGAACTGAACCATTGGCTCTCTTGGGTCTCTAGCTTGCTGACTCCATAGTCATGTGAGCCAATTCCTTATAATCAATCTCTTTATAAGCTCTCTACATCTCTATCTTTATTTATATGTAATCTCCTATTGGTTTTGTTTCTCTGACTAATGCAACTCTCCAACTCAATTGAGCAACTGACTCAGTAAGCTGCCCATCTGCCCAGCATGAGGACCTAACAGTTTAGTGTAGAGGTATCTCCTGATAGATAGGGTATAAAATTCCTGACTGGGGTCTCCCTGACAATATGGGGTGAAGGTGTCCTGAGCTGGGCAAATACATTCTCTTCCTCCTCCACCCCCTATTCCCTGCCCCCAGTAACATTGGTAGTAGATCTTTGTGCAGATGGTTTTCTTTGAGTTTGGGCTGTTTGAAAAGAAGTGTTTTCTCCTCTGGGCCTAAGGTATTATATACATTTCTGTCTCTCTTTTTAAAAATAAATCTTTTAATGCTTTGAACAAATGGCAAATACTAATTATAAAAAGAAAAATTCAGAGACTATCCCAAAGAAAATAAAAATTACCTGAATATTTTAGCTACATGTATCTTTCTAAACATTATCTTCAATTTACTTATTCAACCACATGGGCTTACTATGCCCCAGAGAATCGATGTTCAGTGTGGTCCTTCATCTTGCCCAAAAAATCTTGGAGATTTTTTATGTCTGGGTGTTTACTTCTCTGAGAGAGTATGAAAGTAAGGAATTTGGGTTATAATATGATTTTTTAAAAATCAGTATGGACTTTGAAATTGGAGACTGCTGGGTTTAAAATACAGTTCTCTCTATCTTAGTGTTTACATTATCTTGGAAAAGTTACTATTCAATTTCTCTGAGTCCCAATCTCTTCATTTATACTATGATTAAAGTACCTTCCCTAGAGATGGCAGAAAGAATTTGCTGAAGTCTTGTTTATAAATGGCTGGTGGGGCTCGGTGCCCATAGCACAGTGGTTACGGTGCCAGCCACATACACTAAAAGAGGTGGGTTCGAACCCAGCCACCTAACCAACAATGACAACTGCAACAAAAAATAGCTGGGCATTGTGGCAGGTGCCTGAAGTCCCAGCTACTTGGGAGGCTGAGGCAGGAGAATTGCTTGAGCCCAGGAGTTGGAGGTTGCTGTGAGCTGTGATGCCACTGCACTCTACTGAGGGCGACACAGTGAGATTCTGTCTCCCCCTCCCCCCCAAAAAAAAGCCTGGTGGACTGCCCAGCAGGTACTGTGCAGAGTGTCTAGCCAGTCCATTCTCCTTTCCTGTAGGAAGAGATTTGAAATAATACCACAGACTTAACTAAGAATAATAGGAGAATTACTGGTCTATGAGTAGACTTAGACACTTTCTTAGCTCATTTATGCTGTTTTAACATAATGCCTGAGACTGGGTAAGGTATTAAAAACAGAAATTTATTTCTCACTGTTCTGGAGGCTGAGAGGCTCAAGATCAAACTGGTAGGTTCAGAATCACCTAAACACAAGAGCTGGAGGTTGCTGTGAGCTGTGATGCCACAGCACTCTACCCAGGGCAACAAAGTGAGACTCTGTCTCTAAAAAAAAAAAAATCAAACAAAGCTGACTTGTCATGCTGAGGGCTAACAGTTGGGAGCTACTTTCTTTTTTCCTTTGGTTTTTCCACCGTAGATCTCACTGAACTGGCTGATTAACCAAACAAATTTCTTTGCTTTTTAAGACTTAGCTCCCCAAATGGGGAATGAGGGATTTATTTTATTTTGCTGGGCAGTCAATGCCATGTGCTTGGAAATTCTTGGACGGTACAACTGAAATATTGCTGTTGACAGGAGTAAATGAAATGTAAAAACCTCCAATGCTCTACTCATTGCTTTACAAAATAAAAAAAAGCTGTGTAGGGCATTTCTGATGAAATATATAACATAAAATCTAACGTAAATTTCTTGCAAGTTATTTTCATAGGATAAAATAGTATTTCATTGTGACTCTCTTATTTTAACATTTTACTTAGAACACAACCCTTAAACCTACCAACCAAAAAGTGAATGAATTGCTTTCTTGAGTAGGTAAAAAAAAAAAGAAGACAAAATAAAAGCAAAAAAAAAGACTTAGGAAAGAAAATCATCTACTACCTTCCCAATTCTTACTTGAACTCCCCAAGCTATGAACAGCAAAGATTTGCAGGAATGCTTGGTTTTGATGGCATTTGTGGAATATCAGATGAAACAACATAGTTGTTTTTTCTGGAATTGGTTAACTTCAAACATACAACTTTAGGCTCATCTCAACAAAAAGCAAAGAAAGTGAAAAAGGAAGCTGTAGTTCCCTCTGAAGTGGCCTCCACCTCTCCCCCGGAACAGTTGAGTAAAGACCTTGAAAATCCTGAAGGCCAGACTGAAAATATGCACACCCACAGGAAGACCATCTGGAGGCTGCCTCACAGGCCAAGACCCCAGGCATCCCAGGGCTCAGGTACACTTGGCAGAGTGGGCCCTAGACAAGCATGTTTGATCATCAGATCAGTATTGTGATTCCTCAACCACAGAGCCCACCACAAAGAAGACAAAAGACAAAACCATGCTAGCTTTGATCAAGCCAGAGCAATATGCAGGAAAGAAAGCAGGGTGTGAAGACGGTGTTGGCCCCAGTGTGCTGTGGGCCAGAGTCATGGGGAGAAGGCCCTAGAGAGAAGATGTGAGAGCAATCCTGTCTGCATCACACTGTCTACCACCCATATCAACACACCTTGTCCTTTACGAGGACAATACATTTTTCCCCCTGGGGTAGGGGGAGATAATCTTGACCGAGGCTAACATCATAAGATAAAGCATAACATGTGTACCAGACCTGACATTTCCTATTTGGCCTATTTCCTATCTGGTCAAAGCTAGTGGCCAGAAATTTCAGGAGGAAACCAGAGGAAACTGGCTCTAGGATCTCTTTCCAGATCCTCTGCGATTTAGTTAACAGAACCCAGATTGTAACTTTTGGATTCAATGCCATTTGTGCAGAACCAGTTGAGTGGTAAGAAAGCTAAAAGGTCACTGGAAAAAGCAGTCAATGTGATCTGAGGGCCAGGGTGGGGGAGACAAGAGTGCCTGGAACTTTTTGGTCAAGCACTGCTAGTGAGTGACCAAGGCACCTGGAATCATTTGACCTGCTTTTCCATGGTGGATTTTGCTCCTTACCTAGGCGGAGAATTCTGTGCCATCCTGACATCCATCACTTCTCTCTCTCATCCTTTTTTCTTCCGGGGCTCACATTTCTAAGCTGCCTTATTAAATTCCAGGCTCCATGAGGAGTGCTTTACAGGCATTACTTCATTTAATCATCACAGCCACCCCATGAGGAAGGTGCCACAATTAACTCTATTTTAAAGATGAGGAAACTTAGGCCTACAGGAAATAAGGCCCTCACCTACAGTCGCCCAATTAAAGGGACAGAGGAGAGATGCTTATTCACGTCGGTTTTATTCCAAAGCCTGTACCTTTGCAATACTGTGTTGCCTGTCATTCACTGCTTCTTCATGGAAAAAGAAATGTGATCCGAAGTTAATGAAAATAGATGGAAACAGCTGTGAATGTGACCGTGAAGTTCAGCGTTGTTAGTGGATATAGGGCAATGAGGGAAGGGGCAGGAAGTCTGTGAAAGATAATGCCCTACTGACTTTCCCTGATGATCTGAAAGGAACCACTATTGTGACCATTACAGCAGCCTCCACCAGACAGCTGCTACAACTGTGGAATGAAGCATGGAAACCGGGGCCAAGACTTTGGAGCTGAGTATCCTGAGAAACATTCCTTGCTTCCTCACTGGGAGAGCCATCACCCTCCTCTCTGCTTTCTTCTCTACCTTGGCCTGGCCCTCAGTTGTGATTGATGTCATCCAGACGCTCAATGGTACAGAAGATGGCCAAGTTAACTGCCTTTGAGTCCCAGCTCTGCTCCTCACTAGCTGTGTGTTGCAGGAAGAGGAGGCCCAAGGGAGAGAGAGAGCACCCAGACACCACGTTTATAAGAGGAAGGGCTTTATTCACCAGTCAGGAGCTTACAGCATACAAGAATTCCAAATGGCCACGCTCCCCGACTGGCTTGGTCTTTCCCTTTTTATTGACAGTCAAAAAGTTCCACCCCACAGGCACCCTTCTCATTAGCCAGTTTGAATTAAGCGGGAGATACTGTTTCAGCCTCTACAGAACTACAGGATTTCACAGAACTTGGAAATTTCCAAGTTCCAGGAAGTTAAGTTTGCAAATTCCCAAGAGCTGAGTCATGGAGAGGACCCTGCAGGTGTATCCTTGTGGTCTCCTTGAGAAGACCTGTTCTCCTAGACCTCAACCTTCTCAGGTATCCTCTCTCACTGGGATTGGTGTCTAAGTCTTTCTGTATCAGTCTCATTATCTATAACTGGCAATAATAATACCTAGCGTGCTTGTGTAAAACTCAGATAATACAATGAATGTAAAGTGTTTTAGCACAGTGCCTTGTACAAAATGTGGTCCAAAATGGTAGCTATTCTTATTATACAATGTTTAAATTGCTGTTTGTAATATACCCCCTCAACTAAAGAATTCCATACTCAAGAATGGATTATGAGCCTTCTAAAGAAAGAGTACAAAATGTATTTGTTTGTTAGGGCTTCCATAACAAAGAAACACAGACTGGGTGGCTAAAACAACAGAAATTTGTTTTTTTT
>NW_003852438.1:2843877-2847155 GCF_000181295.1 Otolemur garnettii | reverse complement strand
CTGAGGTACTGGGGGTTAAGGCTTTGACGTACGGATTTTGAGGAGATACAATTCAGCCCATGACAATCTGTGAAGCATTTTTGTCAAAAGTAAATAAGTCAAGGAACGACATGACATAGAATTTGTTTAAAATCTCATGGGGAAGTTAATTAGCAAAATCTAGGAAATAAGAAACTCTATGGGACAAATAACCTGACCTCTTCAACAAATTGCAATAGTAAGGAAAAATAGGGTGGTGGATGCTAATGACCAGAAGAAACTTAAGAAACCTGGTAATCAAATGTGAGTTATAGGCTGCAACTGGATCTTTTCTTTTCTTTCTTCCTTTCTTTTTTTTTGAGACAGACTTTCACTTAGTTGCCCTGGGTAGCGTGCTATGCTGTCATAGCTCACAGCAACGTTAGAGTCTTGGGCTCAAGCAATTCTCTTATCTCAGCTTCCTAAGTAGCTGGGACTACAGGGGCCTACCAGAATGCCTGGCTATTTTTTTTTTTTTTTTTAAGAGATAAGGGTTTCATTTTTTTTTTTGCTCAGTCTGGTCTTTAACTCCTGAGCTCAGGCAATCCACCTGCTTCTGCCTCCCAGAGTGCTGGGATTACAGGCATGAGCCACCACGCCCAGCCTTCAACTAGATCTTAACTGGAACAAACCAACTTAGAAAAATAAAAAAGCAAAACATTATGAGACAATGGAAGACATTTAAAGACTGTCTAGATAGTGGTATTAAGGCATTATCATCAGTTTTTGAGGTATATTAATGGTGTGGTTTTGTGTTTTAGAAGATCCTTATTATTTGGAGGTATGGGGTGAAATATTGATGGATGCAGTGGTAAGACCTCTGGGATTTGCTTTAGTGTGATGGGGCAGGGGGTTTGGGAAAATAGGTGTGATTGTGGATGAAATAAGAGTGACCATGAGTAGATAATTATTGAAACTGGATGACGAGTTTGTTACAATAGGCATGCTAGCATTCTAGTATAAAAAGATGAAAATACACGGAGAACATTTTTATGTCATTAAATATTTCCTTACAACATGAAGTTTTTATTATTTATTTATTTATTTTTTGGAGACAGAGTCTCACTTTGTGGCCCTTGGTAGAGTGCCATGGTATCACAGCAAACTCAAACTCTTGGGCTCAAGTGATTCTCTTGCCTCAGCCTCCCAAGGAGCTGGGACTATAGGCGCCCACCACAGTGCCCAGCTATCTTTTAAAGACACGGTCTCACTCTGGCTCAGGCTGGTCTTGAACCTGTGAACTCAGGCAATCCACCTGCCTTGACTTCCCAGAGTGTTAGGATTACAGGCATGAGCCACTGTGCCCAGCCTAATTTTTTCTTTAGAATGGATTTCTAGAAACAAAAGTGCCAGCCCCAAATGCAGGCTTATATTTAAGGTTATGTTTCTACACTGCTACAATGTCCTCTATCTGTGGCAGCCCTTTTTCTTTCTCTTTTGAGGACACAGTCCATAGTCTTAGGCCCCCTACTGCATTTCCCCCACTAGTTATGTAGGGCACACATGCCAGGCTCTAGAATTTACTCTGCTGGGGGGCAGTCCCACAACATCTCCTGAAAGGAGATTGCTGAGAATGTTTTCTATTTGCTTGATCTTTTCTTTTCTACAATAGGCTGTAAATGTTGTTGATGATGTTTTGGCTTTGATCTGGAATCTTTATCATGGGAATGGCAAATCAAACAACCAACTAACTGACAAGATTCCATTGTTCAATGGGATAAAAAGACAGGAAAATAACACATAAACCCAAAGGACCAGGCTTGCATGAAACTTACCTTAAATACAAGGAGAAAAGAAACTATCAAGCAAGATCAATCAAAAAATGGTGTTAGCATCAAGAACAAGAGGGAATTACAAACTCCAGCTGAGAGAAAAAAGGGAGAAGCAAAATGCCTAAGTAAATTACTCCCCAGGTTAGACAATAACCCAGCCACATGGGCCCTGCTTGTTCAGACAGTTGGCTGGAGATATCTTGAAGAGGCAGATCTGAAGACTTGTTTGTACACATTGCTTTTGTTAGGGAGAAGGAAACTCACCTTATAATAACATGGTATGCTGGCAAACCATGGACTTTGGCGTCCAAGGTTGAATCCCAGCCCTACCACTTATTGACTGTGTGACTTTCATGAAGCCACTTCCCAACTTCATGTCTCAGTTTACTTATCTGTAAATGTGGATAGTGAAATCTACTTCAGGGGGGTGATTATAAGAGTTGAGCAAATAAATGTTTATAAATTGCCTAGCACAATGCTCGGCCCATAGTAGGAATTCCAGAAATGCTGACTGTATATGGTGAACTATTTTTAATAAATTTGTCTTCTATGTTTCCATGACATCTTTTTTTTTTTTTTTTTTTTTGAGGCAGAGTCTCACTATGTGGCCCTTGGTAGAGTGCTGCTCACAGCAACCTCAAACTCTTGGGCCTAAGCTATTCTCTTGCCTCAGCCTCCCAAGCAGCGGGAACTACAGGCTCCTGCCACAACGCCCGGCTATTTTTTGGTTGTAGTTGTCATTGTTGTTTGACAGGCATGGGCTGGATTTGAACCCTCTGGCTCCAGTGTATATGGCTGGTGCCCTTAGCTGCTGAGCTACAGGTCCCGAGCCTGTTTCCTTGGCATCTTTTCAAATGTTCATTATAACTCTATCATATTGTTCTGTAATTGTTTCTGCAGCATTGTCTCACTTATGTATCCTTGGAGCACATGCTTAGCAAAACTTCTGACTAAATAGAACTCAAATTCTAACATCCACAGTAGTAAATACCTGGTCTCTCATCCAATTACTATCCAGGCCTGAGCCTGCTGAGCTTCAAGGATCAGACAAGATTGGGTGAGTTCAGGGTGGTATGGCTAAGTAAATGTATTGTTATTGTCAAGTGTCCTAGCCATTACAAGGGAGCTTGAAGACTTGCCTCATGTCTGGCTATTCAGCATCTAGTAAATTAAGAAATGCTTGTTGGTTTGCTTTTTTTTTTGGAGGCAATAGCTAAACGTGTTGAGAAGCATGGTGTTTGGGTTCAGTTTGGGTTTCGATCTTGGCTTTGCCCTTTACCCCCTGTGCTATTAGGGACAAGTTTTACAGTCTTTGTAAGTTTCAGTTTCCTCATCTAACAAATAGGTCTAGTAGTAGTAATTGCCTTGCTGGGTTGTTATAAAGATTAAATGGGATAAATGCATCAAAGCCCTTAGTATGTAGTATGCCGGCATATATATAGTTTTAGTTTTCTATAGGTACTGTGTAGTACGTACCAAAACTTTTTT
>NW_003852438.1:2843272-2843631 GCF_000181295.1 Otolemur garnettii | reverse complement strand
AAAAAAAAAAACAACAGTAAGTAGATAACAGTACAAGTCAGTCTACGGTGAAGAGTTTAATAAGTAAAATAAATTCTCAAGTCCTGGGGGTGAGTCAGTGAAGCAGATTTTGACTCCCTCCCCATTGTTCCCTTTTGTGATGCTCACCACTGAAGGCTGGTTGATCTTTCTGTGTTGTCTTCCTTCGTTTTCTCTTGGATTTTGAGGACACAGAATCAAACGTTTAGATCACTAGACACAAACTCATGTGCCTTTACCGACCACATAAGTGATGCACGTGTGCGAAGTAGCAAGAAGTCACAACAGGATGAGGCAGCTAAATAAAGAATAAATGCCAGACCTAAACATGGGAATCAAAT
>NW_003852438.1:2841218-2842607 GCF_000181295.1 Otolemur garnettii | reverse complement strand
CATTGTTCTTACCTAGTCGCAGGATTTTTTTGTTGTTGTTGTTGCTCATAGGAAATAATCATCGCAATGTCCCTTAAAATTACAATCAATTGAATAGCTAATATGCTGGTTTATTTTTCTGACTGACCTTGCCGAAATGAATATGTGTAATAAAATAACAATGCTTCTGAAAAAGAAGACAAGGTAAGACAAATGCAGCCTCGGTGGAACCTTACCCTAGTATCCTGGAAGTATTGAAAGCTAACAAGCTGCGGGTATTTTCTGATCCTTCATTCATATGCACAGCACATGTGCCAGAAGTCATGGAGGAAATTGCCACTGTCTTGGCTGGAGCTTGAAACTAAAAGCGTAAATATCTAGCTACCTATCCTCCAAGCTGTTTCTATAAAGTTTATCACTGTCTTAGCTATGTGCTTTTATAATGTTTCCAAGAATATTTTGCTAAGACTTATTTCACCAAGAGCAGGATAAGCAAATTTGTTTCAAGTTTTCCAGGAGCAGACCTCTTAGTTCACTTCCCTGGTACTGGGGCTCCTCTAAATATATCCTCACCCAGAAGCTGCTCTAGCAGACTTGGATAACTCTGCTACCAGACAATTAACCAACATACCCAACCAAACCAACCAGCAGGCATTATTGGACACACACTCAGCCATGTATGTCTCTATTTTTCATACTACATGGCTGGATACTCTCCAGACAACATAAGGTACCAGTGTGTAGCCCAGGAGCAATAGGCTGTCCCATATATCCTAGATGTGCAGTGAGCAACATCATTTAGGCTGGTGTAAGTACATTCTATGTTCCCACAGTGATGAAATCACCTAACAACGTACTTCTCAGAACACATCCACAGTCTTAGCAACCCATGACTGTTTAATAAACAAGAGGAGAACAAGAAAGTATCCAAAAGGAAATAATGAGATCCAGAATCTTAATCTTAACAATCACCTTAAATAATGCTTTTTTAATAAGAGAAATTTCTAAGACCATGTTTTTAAAGTACATTCTTTAGGAATTTACACATTCTTTAAAATACATTCTTTAGGAATTTACACAAAAGATATACTGCCAGGAGTATATTTGAACAAGAACACAAAGTCTTAAAAATGAAATAAGCTTATACAAAGCTATATGTGTAATAAAACTGAACAGACTGGGAGTGTATCTAACAAAGGATGTGAAAGATCTCTATAAAGAGAACTATGAAACTCAACTCTGAAAAAAGAAATAGCTGAAGATGTTAACAAATGGAAAAATATACCATGCTCATGGCTGGGAAAAATCAACATTGTTAAAATGTCCATACTTCCCAAAGCAATCTACAGATTTAATGTAATCCCTATAAAGTAACTCTGTCATACTTTAAAAATCTGGAAAAATTAGTGC
>NW_003852438.1:2814016-2839695 GCF_000181295.1 Otolemur garnettii | reverse complement strand
AAAAAAAAACTGCACAGAACTATTTACAAATACCTATATAAATGAGTACATGTAAAACTGGTGAAAGTGAATGCACTCTGTGCATTGTAGCAATGTTAATTTCCTGGTTCTGATAATGTACTGTACTATAGTTATGTATGATATGATCATTGGAGGAGGCTGGGTGAGGGGTGCATTCACTGGATCTCTCTCTCTATATATATATATGTGTGTATGTAGATAGGTATATGTGTGTGTGTGTGTGTGTGTGTATGTGTGTGCATATATGTATATTTATATGTCAGAAAATATCCAGCCACATATGTCTCTATTTTTCATATCACATGGCTGGATACTCTCCAGACAGCTTATACACACAAACACGCATGCATGCACACGCACACACATAATCTATGAAATAATTCATGTGAATCTACAATTCCTTTCAAATAAAAACTTTTAAAAATTAAAAAAAATATGGAAATATACTTACTCTCTACACAGTGGTAAGGAAAAATCTTCAAGGTATTTAGTAAGTTAAAAAAAAATTAAAATTTCAGCCAGGGTTGGTGGCTTAGGCCTGTAATCCCAGCAACCTGGGAGGAGGTTGAGGCCAGAGGATCATTTGAGACCAGAAGTTTTAGACCCCGGTTTCTAAAAAAAAATTCACTGAGTGTGGTCAGTGGATCCTGTCACCTTGGAGCCTGTCATCTCAGTTACTTGGGAGATTGAGGCAGGAGGATTGCTTAAGTCCCGGAGTCCCAGTTTGTAGTGAGCTATGATCCTACCACTGTACTCCAGCTTGGGTGACATACTAAGACCCCTTTTCTAAAACTAAAAAAAAATAAATAAATAAAATTATAAACAAATATGTATAGTATAATACCATGTTAAGAAGGCTAAAACAAAAATATATATTCATATGCTGTATATGCAAACATATATTATGCAAACATATTAGAAAAGATCTTTAATAGTATATTATCAAACTGGTAGTAATGAGAGATGGTCTGAAGCAGAGGCTGGGGGTTGTTCAATCACATAACTTCTGATTTATCTGATTATTGGGATTCTAAAAAATCAGAATATACTATTTGTGTAATTAACAAAGTAAAAAGGGAAGTTCTTGGAGTTACATTCCAAAAATTTTGGTAATGTGAAAACTGCAAAAGAAACAAACAGATTGGTTAAGAAGGAATTCTGATGATCAATTTCTCAGGTTTATAGATAAATAAAAAAAAAAAGGCTCCATCCACTGAAAGGCAGGATCGATCTGTGTAATTCAGGCAAAAAGTCCCAAATACCTAAGTGGATATTTGTGGTCAATTTTATGAGTTTCAGTTTTAAAAATAATCCTTCTGATATTTACTTCCCAAGAACTATGCTTGCAATTCAGGTAGCTACCACCATCAAGTCACTAATTGCCAATCTTGAGTAAAAAGAAGAATGCAAGTTAGAGCAAGATATAAATAAAAACAAATACTTCAGTATAATTTGCTACATTTAGCATTTAGCTTTAATAGCTGATAATCATTGCTTAATCTAACTTTAGCTTTCTATGAGACCTAAGCAATTTAGCTTATCTAAATTTTTTATTTGAATCAGTGTCTTTGGGCATAAATATTGATTTCTGTCTCCAGCACTTTGGAACTCTAGAACAATTAAAGCTTTTGATTCCTCCGTATTAGGTTAAAAACTCTGGCCCGTGATTTGTAACTTGTTGGAGATAATGAATTTATTGATCTTCTAAACATTTCTAACTACGTTTGCAGGGTTGCTATTTAATCCCCCTTTGACTTCTTACGGGAAACAACCTTTTTACTTCCTCTTATGACTTGGCTTAGCGTGAATGAGGCCAACTGTCCCTACAGTGGTCATTTCTAATTGGATTTGTTTGAGGATAACTCTTACCAATTTTTTCTCTCAGTTTTCTTTTCTAGTGCGTGCCCATACATTTGGTAAAGACTACTAATTTAGGTTTGCTTGGTAATCCATGCTCTCGTCCAGATAGTTTAGGAGCGATTCCAAATGTATCTCTTATCATGAACATTTGAAAAGCACATTTAAATCAACAGTTCCAAAGCAGAAATTATAAGTGGTTTTCTTGTTACCTTCCTAACACGCAGCGTGTATATGTGTATTTCTGTATAAAACTAACCACAGATATATGAATCAGGTATGTCCTCGCCTGATGCGGCCAGACAGAAAATAAACAAAACAAGCAGCCCAGAGAAACTTCCTTGATTTGGAAAATTTTGGCCTTTTCAGGCTCATGTTTCATGGTTTTTCCATTGGTTGTGGTTAGAATTGAGACGGTATTAATAGTTGCCTGTAATGAATTTCTTAAGTTTTTTTCTTTTTGTGTGTTCTCTGTTTGCAGTATTTGTCAAACCAGAGTCTGTTTTACATGAGGGGGAAAGTTCAATTTTTGTATCCTCGCGACAAAACCACTTCACTGGTGTTCTTGGGACCGCTTCACCTCATTGCATCAGGATCACTTATTTAAAAAAGTATGTGAAGGAGACCAAAACCTGAAAGTAAAATAAGAATTTTCCAAATCTCTGCACAAGCTTCCCAAATCGAGAGGGAGTAACAGCAACTTCTGTGATTTCTGCCAATTAATCCACCCCCGCAGCACAAACCAAAGATTCCAAAATAAGTTGAGGAGCAGCATTAGTGACTCAGACAGAATGACTTCATCCACGTGGCCTTGCTGCAGTGGTTTTCGGTTGCCACTGGTATTTCCCTTGGTATTGACAGTGGCATTTACCTGGGGAGAGGGATGGGGATCAATGACATCATTTTCCCAGCAGCCCCTGCAGTCTGAGACCCTGCACTTAGGAGTGAAGGAAGCAATGCTGCCTTAGGGCATTGGTACACACGTCTCCCCACTCTCTATCGCCAGCTCCCCGCATGGCTGGAATCGGTTCCACAGTAAAGCACGATGGTCAGGGCTTTCCCCCATCTGTCCTAGTCTGCCTCTTTGGCCTTACATATCATAATTTTTTTACCCTAAGCCATACAAAATGAATTATTCTAGTTCCCCACAAATGTCACTTCTTTTTTGCCCTCCACATCTGACTCATGTTGTTTTCCCCTCCCTGATTGTCTTTTTCCTTTCCCAGTTCCAAAAAACCAAATCACATTCAGACTTTGAGATCCAGGGACCTTCCTCATGTACCTTCTCTTATTCTTCCAAAGATAGGTTCCTCCCTCAAAGGACTGATCACCTCTGCTTTATCATCTGATTATCTGTCTGTATTATTTGTTTCTTGAAGGAATAGATCTGCCGCTTACTTTGTGTATGTGTGCTAGACATTGTTCAGTGGTTTTTGCAAGGACCTGCTGACTACTTACTGACGTGAACCTTTAAACTCAACATGTCTGAGCTCGGCATCTGTTTCCTCCACTCCCACCCCGACATCTTCCTCCTGAATTTCCTGCTCTGGGGGTAGAAACCTCATCCATTTCACTGCCCAGGCCAAAGAATTTAGCATTACTCTTTTTCCTCTGTCCCTCAATATCTAACCCACCTATCTGATCAATAACAGTTGTGTCAACCTGGCCGCTCCAACAACTCTCAAATGCCATAGTGCTATATCTTTAGTTCTGGCCACCATCGACCCTCGTGTGGTTTGTCATAACCCCTGCTCACTGACCGGTCTGTACCCCTTCTTGCCCTCGTCATCAGGCCCACCCAAATCCCTCGTCCACATGCAGCTAGTGTGATCTCTCTCAGCTGCAGACCTGACTTTGCCACTTTACTGCTCATGATTCTCAACATCTAGTTCAAACTTGTTAATGTTTTATGTTAAGCCCTTTATATCTTTTCTCATCTTTCCCCATCCAAAATCCAAACTTCACTGATACTGGACCCAGAAATTTCCTGGAAGGCTTTTTAAGATTTCTTATGTTTTAAGTAACCATTAAAAACAAACAAACAAACAAACAAACAAACAAAACAAAACAAAACTATAAGAAAAAGCATTCATGTGGCTTGGCGCCCATAGCTCAGTGGTTAGCCACATACACCAGGGCTGGTGAGTTTGAACCTGGCCCAGGTCAGCTACATAACAATGACAACTGCATCAACAACAAAAAAGTTGGGCATTGTGGCGGGTGCCTGTAGTCCCAGCTACTCAGGAGGCTTAGAGGGGAACTGGTGGCTTTGTAAGAAGAGAAAGAGAGATCTGAACAAGATCTGAACAAGAGAGATTTGAGGCAAGAGAATCACTTAAGTCCAAGCATTTGAGGTTGCTGTGAGCTGTGACACCACAGCACTCTACTGAGGGTGACATAGTGAGGCTCTGCCTCAAAAAAAAAAAAGAAAAGAAAAGAAAAAGCATTCATGTAAATATATGCATATGATACGACAGTCTGACAATTAAGTTCATGAACTCATTCTAGAAAAAATACCTTCAAAGTACTTTCCTTGGGAAGCTATGCACCAATGCCAGTGCCTAGTCCATTCTTCAAACAATTTTTGAACACTTTTCCTGAAATGACCATCAAAGCTATTGTCATTGTACGGTGCACAAAAACACACAAAAATGGTCATGAACACCACTCAGCATGCCAACCACACATTGTCGGGAACACAGCTGTGAGACACTGATACACCAAGGTTATGAAACTTTCCCAAGTTGTTTGTACAACACTGCCAACATAAGAGCATGGTGGCAAGTTCACAAACTTAATTGTTAGACCTCATCTATGATGACTATTTCAGAAAAAGAGTTCCAAAATTACTGTGAAGGGTGAACTAGGCACTGGCATTGGTGCATCGCTTCCCAAGGGGAGTACTTTGAAGGTGACCATAGTGATATTCGGCAATGAGGTATGTAGCACTCTTTGTAGGATGAGTTCACAAACTTAATTGTCAGACCTCATATATCACAATTCTGTGCATTGAGGACCATAAGTGGATTGATTTTGGCTGTCCAATTAATTATTCATTATGGAAATTCTACCTTTGTTGTGCATGTACTCTGCCATAGTTTGAATGGTTCCACGAGACCTCATGTGGAAGCGTGATCCCCAATGTGGCAGTACTGAGATTAAGAGGTGAGGACTCTGCCTTCATGAATGGATGAATCCATTCATGGATTAATGCGTTAATTGTTCATCATGGGAGGGGAATTGGTGGCTTTGTAGGAAGAGGAAGAGAGATCTGAACAAGCACACTTGGCTCTTTCACTGCGTGATGCCCTGTGCCGCCACTGGATTCTAAAGCAAGTCTCCCCTCAGCAAGAAGGATCTCACCAGATGCAGCTCTTCAACCTAGGACTTCTCAGCCTCCATAACTGTAAGAAATAAATGCCTTTTCTTATAAACGACCAGTTTCAAGTACTCTGCGGCTAAGCAACCGAAAATGGTTTAAGACATACTTGAATTCTTGTAAACGTATCCTTGATTAGAAAAGTTGGCAATTTTGCACAGGTCGATGGCTCTCATATTTTTTTGAACCTAGGCCAGTACTGATCTGCTCAAGTAAAAAGCTCTGTAGTCCTACTATAGATCTCAATTAAATATCAAACAAGGCCAAGGCCCATAGCCCACAGCCTCTGTAAGTGTATTGCTGCATATGAAAGCCTATTTTATTGAGATAATCTAGCACTTACTGTGAAGTTAGGGTGTTCATTGCTGACTTGTATATCATGACAAGAAATGCAAGCCATTGCTGAATATTGTTGGAAAAACAAACATATGTGCTCACTTTTACAGTGGAACTAAATGATGAACATGCATGTGTACACCTGGTAGGGAAATTCAAAGGAAATCAGCATGTGGGGGGGGGAGGGGGGATGAGCAAATTCACACCTAGTGGGTACAGTGCACACTCTCTGGGGGGTGGACACCATCATAACCTTGACTCAAACCGAACAAAAGTAACACATGTAAAAATACATAAATAAAGTAAGTTAAAGGAATTTTTTAAACTAAAAATCTCTTCAACTTCTTGCCTAAGTTTTTGAATTGGTTCATTCGAAGGATATACTATGATTGAAAGAAGAGCTTTTAAAAAGACACTTTCCATCTACTCACATGAATTAGGACTTTCTAACTACTTTGAAACACATAAATTCTTTTTTTTTTTTTATGTAGTTTTTGGCTGCAGCTGGGTTTGAACCTGCCACCTCTGACATATGGGGCCAGTGCCCTACTCCTTTGAGCCACAGGCACTGCCCATAATTTTTATTCTTTTTTTTGAGACAGAGCCTCAAGCTATTGCCCTGGGTAGAGTACTATGGCATCATAGCTCACAGCAACTCCAACTCCTGGGCTTAAGTGATTCTCTTGCCTCAGCCTCCCAGGTAGCTGGGACTACAGGCGCCTGCCACAACGTCCAGCTATATTTTGGTTATAATTGTCATTGTTGTTTGGCAGGACTGGGCTGGATTCAAACCTGCCAGCTCTGGTGGCTGTGGCTGGTGCCTTAGGAACTACAGGTGCTGAGCCAAAACACATAAATTCTTTAAAGCCAAAGACAACCAAAATAATTTGGATGCGGAGATGTTGAATAATGTCTAATTTTAGATACACCCATATTTATGTTCCTCAAAATTATCTTGCTGTTCTTATTGATTAATAAGGACACATTAAAAATAAAATATTCTAAATACATTTATACTAGTAAATATCATATTTATCTATTTTATACATTTGAGACTAAGAAAAATTTCATTGAAAAAACCCAGGTTTTGGAGATTAAAAAAAAGAGACAGAGAATCATTGATGCCGCAGCACAGACTCTTCTTATCTTCCTCCTAGTCCTAGTAAGGTGTTCACAGTACGTCCTCCAAGTGTGGAGAAGAGACCCACCAGATGTCCATAGCCGTGTCTTCCATTCCAGCTAGCAATATCTCTGATCCAAATGGAGAGCTATTTCTTGTTGGTATTTCCTGTGTGTTCTCAGGGGAGCTAAGGTACGGCTGATTCCAGGCAATCCTCAATCTCTCTGCCCTACCCATCGCTATCTTCTTTCCCTACCTGTCACTGGGTCACGACTATGAAAAACCTCTTGATGCCGATAGCACGGCCACATGTGTTGTTTCCTTTTGCTGCAACTTCTCTGCCCTATCTCATTTCATAATATACACACATTACTGTACTATATCCAAAGGCTCAGAGGAACAGAACTTGCTTTGTAGAACTAATTAATTGCAATGATGTCAGATAGTATTTTGCTATCTGTTTTTTAAATAAATAAGGCACCCTACTTCAACATGGGATTATATAATTGTTGGGATTTAGACCCTTTTTTGATCGGTAAGAAATACGTATTTACTTTTGCTGAATCTTGCTTCCCTACAGAATGCTAACTTACTGCACGTTTGGTGATTATGATCAGCGGTAACACGGTAGCTATGCTGGTCACGTGCTAATTAGGGTCTAGCTGAATCCAGAAAGACATGGATGATGATAATCTTAATTCCACTGGGTTAAATTCCAGCATGAGGCGCTTGTAGTTGCCCAGAATGGCATTGGGAAATATGAGTTTGCCCTTGTCCTTTTGACCACCCTAGGTTGGATTCCTGAGAGCTCTAATAACTGCCCTGTGACCAGGGCTGGACTTTGGCTTGGTGTTTATCAGCACCAGAGCTGAGGAAATTGGGCTTTATCTCTTGCAGATTAGATCACTACACGCCTCATTGGGTAAGGATGGTGGAAACAGTGAGGGGAGGAGAAAGCCCCTGTTCCCTCCAGTCCACATGCCCTTTACAGAACACCAGCCCCAGGACTTTTCCTCCCAACCCAGCTCAGGGTAACTAACTGTGGATTTATTTATTTACAACATTCCAGAGCCCTTTAATTGTCAAGCCTTCTCCCTAACTAGAAAGTCGATCTTTTTGAAGATAAGGCACTTTTGGCCTCAGGTTTCTTGTCTCTTGCTTCCCATTTCCTTCAGGTTTTATTAACTTTGTAGCCAGGCAGGAGGTGATGGCTGAAGTCTAGGGTATTTGGCCCACTGAGGACTTTGGTGCCTTCCCCTACCTCCCAACAGATTCTACCCTACTCACATCCGAAGGAAGGAAGGAAGGAAGGAAGGAAGGGAGGGAGGGAGGTAGGGAGGGAGGGAGGGAGGGAGGAAGGAAGGAAGGAAAAAATACTCCTACTTTGGTGTTGTTCTAGCTGATCCTTATTTTATTTTTTAATTAAAAAAAACTTTTTCATTTATTATTTTTTAATTTCAGATTAATATGAGGGTACAAATGTTTAGGTTACATTGTTTTCATTTCTAAGTTGTAGCAGAGCCCTTCACCCAGGCTTCACATTATGCACAATAGGAGAGATCCCGCCAATTGCCCTCCCTTCTCCTGCCTCTCCCCTCCCCTTGCTAGACTATACTTGTGTTTTTTCTTTTGTATGGGCTTGTAGTTGTTTATATATTGGTTTCATATTAGTATTGAATACATTGGATACATTTTTTTCCTCACTCTTGAGATACTGCCCTAAGAAAAAATGTGTTTCAACTCCATCCAGGTAAACACAAAAGAGGTAAAGTCTCCATCTTTTCTTATGGCTGACTAGTACTTCATGTGCTACAGTTTGTTAATCCATTCACAGGTTGATTGGCACCTGGGTACTTCCATGTCTTGGCAGTTGTGAATTGAGCTGCAATAAACATTCTGCTGCAAATGTCCTTGTGGTGAAATTATTTTTGTTCTTCTGGGTAGGTACCTAGTAGTGGGATTGAGGGATCAAATGGAAGGCCAACTTTAGTTCCTTGAGACTTCTCCATACTTCTTTCCATAGAGGTTGTATTACTTTGCAGTCTCACCAGCGGTGCAAAAGGGTTCCCTTCTCTCCACACATGATCCTTATTTTAAAGTGGTATCGCTCCTTGGGCATGAGGTCTGGCTGTGTCCTGACCATGTCCAGGCTAGCGGGGAGGCTTTGGGGAGGACAAGTGGGGTCCCAAGGATGCTGTGGCTGGGGGCGGGCCTGCATCCTGTAAAACCCACACTCCTGAAACTGCCTTGACCTTAAGCCTTGACCTTATTAACCTTAAGCCTGTCTTCATGGCAGCAGGCCCCTTCCAAAAGGTTCACCATTTATTGTCCCTCCCTACGCCTGTTCTTTGACCTCCAGCAACAAAACGACTTCCTGATTACCAAAGCTGGGCCCCACCTGCCTCACCTGGTCACAAACAGACAACTAAGATCTGCACAGGGCCTTCATTAAAATTCAAGACACCAACTGTTGCCCCGTGGATTCCTGTGAAGTTACCTCCCTGGGTGTATTTATCTTGAGGGTGAGCTGGCTTCACTGGAGTGCCTGGTTATTAACTGTTTCTTATGTTCTTTTGCTTTTTTTTTTTTTTTAAGCCCATGGACAGACTGAGAAAGAAAAATTTGATCCTTTCCACTTTTACAAGCTTCAGTCAGTGGTATGAGCATGTCTGTCCACTGGGGGAATTGGGGGCCCCTGAAAGGAAAGTGGCCTGTGGCCAGGGAGAGAGAGAGAGAGAAAGAAAAACCCAGATCACAGGATTTCTGAAACTCAAGTCAGCTGCATTCATGAGCAAATCAGCCGTCTCCTGGTTCTTGACCTCCTTTGGGCATTGTGAGGGCTGATGAGCTCATGCTTGTAAGGAGTGCAAGCCTTTAATTGAAATATAATTAATAATCATCTGATAAGTGAATAACAATAATACTGATGACGTAATCCCCTTCCCCCACAGCCCTGCTCCTGTGTCCTTGGGTAGTAACACCGGGAGAAGATGTCCTGGTGCGCTCAGCTGAGTGGCTGGAGCTGCAGACGAATGGTCGCAGCTATCTGCTCGCTGGCACGGCCTGGGCTCGGCCTGCCGCTGGGAAACAATGCAGCAATGTTCTGTGTCAGGCTGTTCAGGGAATGGGAAAGTTCACGCTGTTTCATGACTCAGGTACCAAGACACCCACTTGCTTCTTGCCGACCTGCTAACCTCCCAGGCAGGACGGCTGAGCCTGCAAATACGTACCCAGCAGTTATTTATTTCTCCTGCTCTCCTGCTTCCCCGTCATTCCACAGACCCCTTACCAAACGAGATGAGTGAGTCTCCCCAGGAAGATATTATTGTCACATACTGGCACGAGAGAGGGACTGCTTGTGACCTTGACCTGGGTGGAAAGGGGGGAAATGAAGAAGGACACACACGAGACGAGATCTAGGATGGCGTTGGGGGGCTGACACAGCTGATGACTGCAGCCAGCCCCTGAACCGTGGAAACAGCTTTATTTATACAGGATCTTAATAAGATTGCACGAATCTTAACGTAGGGTAGAGATCAACCTTAAAGAGGAAAAATTGTGCTTGTCACTAACAAGTCTGCAGGGGCTCCGTGACTTCTGGCAGCTGGAAGAATGTTGTTGAAGGAGGAGAGTGGTTGGGGGTCGCTCCCTGAACATTTCCTAGGCTAGGGAGGCCCTGCCGGCCACAGCCCGCTCCCCACGTATTATAAATGGAATAGGCGGCTGCCCCCATAGCACTGATTATCTGAGCGACATGTGGACACCAGGCAGCGTGCAGCAGAGTGATCTTGAGTACCTAACGAGATGAATGGAGAAGCCCTCGGCTTTAGAAATAAGAACCATTCTGGTTCTTAGGCATCTTTTAATTTATAAAACAGAATCCCCCAAAGCAGACATTAAGCTTAAAAGAAGGGGTTAGAAAGGAAACAGAAAATATGAAAGAGACAGTTTCTATCATCCAATTTTGCCCTGAAGCTTTCTCAAGCCAAAAAGCTGAGAGAGACAGAATGGAATTCCCAGCTTGAAAAGATAATAATACCTTTCATTTGCAAACAATTGACAGCTTACAAAGCACTTTCGTATAGCATGACCTCATTTGAGCCTCATAATAATCTCTGGAAATTTGCCTGAGTTTATTATTCCCACTTTGCAGATAAGGAAAACAAGGTCCAATGAGGCTAAGCGACCCACTCACACAGAGAGAAAGTGGCAGAGTCAGGGCCAAACCCATGTTTCTAGTAAGACAGTAAGACTCGCTCCACAGCAGGCAGATTCCATGCTCTGTTCTCTACTGGGAGGATGAATATTCAATAAATTCAACAGCTGGGAAGGCCACACCTGCTTTACATTTTGCACTGTGCTGGGTGTGAGGGGGAGGGCCACGAACATCACATACAAGGTTTGTCTCTAACATTTTCATCACTGTTAGTTTTGTGCTTGCTGGACTCTGAGTCTAGACCACAGGATCCTTCTAGAGAGGGAAGTCGTTAAAGTGTAGTCATTAAAGTTCTTTTGGCCTTGAGAGTATAAGTCAGTTCTGGCTAGCTAATGCACAAAAGGAGAATTTATGCAACAGAAGGAATCTAAGCAAAGGTCACTCCACCCCAAGCTTTGAGATGAGCCAAGAACATTTCCAAGGCTCCTGAGGTTAGGGTAGGGCAGCTTCCAGGGTCTCATCAGAAGAACTGAGGGAATCTCTTGCATCTAGAGTTTTGCCTGACCATGTTTTTCTGCTTCCAAGTTCAAATTCCCAGCAGAGAGAATCTCATTGGCCCACTTTGGCCCAAAGTCTCTACCTTTGGAACAACCCTCTTAGGCCCTCAGGGCAGGGCCACAGGGAGTAGACATTATCACTAGTCAGTTTCTAGGAAAAGAAATCATTTGATTGTGGGAAAGCCACACCAAAAAATGCCTAGTACAATATGCCTACCAGGGCTTTGGATGACACCACAGCGTAAGCAGGTGGGTGGGCAGGAGAGTCCCAAATTCTCAGTTATAGCCTCCCTGAGACGCTTTCTCTACTTTTAATTTTTCTCTGTAAATTCTCTTTCAGATAGAAATTTCTGTCAAAAGTGCAAATGAAACAATCTTTTATAAATGCATTCTGAAATATTTGTGGGTGAAATGTAAAATGTTTAGGACTTTTCTTTAAAACATTCCAGGGGGCTCGGCGCCTATAGCTCAACCGGCTAAGGCGCCAGCCACATACACCTAAGGTGATGGGTTCGAATCCCCAGCCCGGACCCGCCAAACAACAATGACGGCTGCAGCCGGGCCTTGGGAGGCGAAGGCAGGAGACTCGCTTGAGCCTAGGAGTTGGAGGTTGCTGTGAGCTGTAATGCCAGGGCACTCTATCCAGGGGGACAGCTTGAGGCTCCGCAAAAAAAAAAAAAAAAAAACATTCCAGGGGACAAGATGGGTGGAACTAGGTAAAATAAGAAGAGCAAAGGTCAGTATCCTTTGGAGTTGGGTGATGGGTTTAATAGATATATTTGAAAATATCTATTAAAAAGTTAGGAAAATACAAAGGAATTATTCTGTTTAATTAGGCTTCCTGATTGGGTCCTTTTATTAGATCATAACTATGTGTACATTACTGCATTTATGGGGTACAATGTGCTGATTTTATATACAATTTGAAATGTTTACATCAAACTGTTTAACATAGCATATACCTCACTTATTTAATCGTTGTGTTTAGACATATGTACTCTACTCTTAATATATTTGACATGGACCCTTGCAATAGGCATAGTAGGTGAGGTCCCACCGATTCAATCAGTGATTGGGTCCTTTAAAAGTGAATATAGGTCAGGCTCCAGGGCTCATGCCTATAATCCAAGCACTCTGAGAGGCTAAGGCAGAAGGATGGCTTAAACCCAGAAGTTTGAGGTTGCTGTGAGCTAGGCTGCTGCCATGGACTCTAGACTGGGGCAAAAGTGAGACTCTGTCTCAAAAATATTAAAAATAATAAAAGTGAATGTATTTTTTTGTATAGATTTTTTTTTTGGTGCTTCCCTTATTTATTTATTTATTTATTTATTTATTTATTTGAGACAGAGCCTCAAGCTGTCACCCTGGGTAGAGTGCCATGGCATCACAGCTCATAGCAATCTCCATCTCCTGGGCTCAAGCGAGTCTCCTGCCTCTGCGTCCCAAGTACCTGGGACTACAGGCGCCCACCACAATGCCTGGTTATTTTTTGGTTGCAGCCATCATTGTTGTTTGGCAGGCCTAGGCTGGATTTGAACCCACCAGCTCAGGGGTATGTGGCTGATGCCTTAGCCTCTTGAGCCACAGGTGCAGAGCCTGGTGATTCCCTTTTCTCCTGATCACCTCTACTATTTGGAGTTCCCTGAAGGTGAGAATTATTTCATCAGTTTTATAGTGTACATCGAGGTTGGCTTATGACTTATGCACATTTCTTGTTTCCAATGAACAGCCCCAGCATTGGGGGTACTTGCCTGTGTATTTCCATCACCATCAGTCCTTTGCAGAGGGTTCCACTGAATGTTCTGGGGGCTCTGGATTCTAGGGGATCCTCCTGTGTTGACCCTTTTCTGAGAGATGAGCGGCGTGGAACTGTGAGACATTTCTGAGGCATTTGTACCTGTAAGTGGTGTTTTTTTCCCCCAGTGTCTGATGCCTCACAACCCTCAGCCATGGGTCGATTGTCCTAGGGTCAGGCGAGGTTCTAAAACAAATTTAAGAACAAGCTTTATTTTTGACCCAGTGGAAGGAAAAAAAGAGCTAGGCAGCACACTTGGGCCCCGCTCAGGTGGGCTGGCCGGGCAGACGGCTCGCGGCAGGTGCCCAGTTGCCTTTATTTCCAGCAGTTCCATTAACACTTGGCAAGACTCACTCACCTTCAGCATTTGTAACACGCAATGTTGACACAGCTAATATTACCTCATTCTCATGCGCCTTTGTGTGTTCCCTTGCCACGGTAGTCAGAACACAGCGTCTATAGGATTCATTTTCTATATGTGCTGTGTTTGTACAGGGCAGGGAGGCAGCCAAGTCACCCCTCTCCCCCAACCAGATCCTCTCACCAAACACGCCGTGCCCTCGTTTTTCCTTTCTGGATTGATGTTAAGCACTTAATGTAATTGCCTTAAAAAAAAAAAAAACAACAGCCAAAGATGTACAGTCAGACACACCATGGCCTCATATTTCAAAACCTGCCTGGCTTCTTTTTAAACACTCTTTTACAGGGTGTGAAATCAATCATGTCATGGCTAGGGCTTCTATGGCACGGGGGAGACAGACATCTCATCCTACTCCAGAAGTACAGCCAAGTTGTGATTCTCCTCCTGCCCTGGCCCCACCTCCCCAGCCCACCCCAGCCCTCCACCCTACAGCTTCCCACCTGGCCCTTCTCCAGGGGACTTGCACTTGGGATTTGGCAGCTTGTTCTCTACTTCTCCTTCGCTTTCCATAAGAAGCCGTGACTAAACCGTTAACAGTCCATTGTCTTCCTTGCACTTTGGTCTTGTCCTCTGCTTTCCCTTGGCCTGTCCCCTGCATCAGCTGGTACCAGTGACATCCACTCCAGTAAATTTGTCAGGGTGACTCAGTTCCTGAGCCCTGGCCATTTTATTTGCCTTTCCCTCACTTTGCCACCTATGAAGTTCATCCTTCTGCCATAGAACAGCCCAGACCTGGTGCAGACCTGCGTTCACATCCCTAAGCAACACTCCCTTCTCCCCTAGAGATCCTTCCGTGAGAAACGGAGGAAGTTCGGAGAGTTTGTCTGGACCGATCACTGTATCAGAGTAAAGCAAACCTAGCTGGAAAAAGTGAAAACTGTATCTAAATAAAGAAACCAACAGTCGAGCTAATGACATTCCGTCTTTCACTAGTAGGATTGACTTAGTAGACGACTAAGTTTACTTTTACTCGCTGCTTATTCATGGCTAGAGAAGGATCAGGGCTTGTATTAAGGAGAGGGAGACAGAGGGGGAAATAAAAGCAAAGAGAATGGAGAATCTATAAACCAGACAGACAGCCCTTAAGTGTGCTGTGTTTTGCTCATTTCCTGGCCCTGCTGAATCATCATCCCACTGGCACTCAGGGTGAGCCAGAAGATCTGAAATCTGAAAATCATTTCTGTCTCTATTCAGTTTGGTGTCAGCGTGCCTCTTGATACCACGTCTGGGAAGTGTGTGCTGGGATGCGTGTGCTGGGATGCCTTGGTAGGCAATGAGGCAATGAGTTACTAATGCTCCCTAGAAACCCTGCTCTGTAGAAAACAATTAAAACACCCCAGTTTTGCTCCTCAGTCTCTCCTATCCCTGTCGGCCCTTACTTTTGTCCTAAGCCCCGTCCTGCGTGTGCGCACACACACTCACACCCCTGATGTCCTCACTGGCCAGATCTGTACAAGCATCTGGTTAATAACTTAAAATGTGAATGTCACAACCTTTTTTCTCCATATGCCATGAGTTAAGAGTTTTGATAGTCTTGTCAAGATGCTTATGGCTAGTTTGGAAAAATGATCAAGCCAGGATCTAAATACCAGGCTACACAAATGAGATTCCCATGACCCCAGGGGATTATTTTTCCTGTTTCTCTAGAATAGTAAACTTGGTCTCTTTACTCTGGACAGTTATTGTCTGTTTCTTCAAAGACTATGTATCTTGGCGTGAGGGTGGCGGGTTTAAACCTGCCCCGGGCCAGCTAAACAATGACAACTGCATCAAAAAAGTAGCCGGCGTTGTGGCGGGTGCCTGTAGTCCCAGCTACTTGGGAGGCTGAGGCAAGAGAATCTCTTAAGACCAAGAGTTTGAGGTTGCTGTGAGCTGTGACACCACGACACTCTTCCCAGGGCAACATAATGAGATTTCTGTCTAAAAAAAGACTGTGTGTCTTGTAGGTTAGCTTTGGTCTTCACCTATAGTTAAGAGGATGGGAAGTTCCAAATATGGTGAACAGAAATGCGAGAAGAGGTACATGAAACAGATGCCCAAGGGGCAGGGGCCTGCCAACTCCACTTGCCTGACCATAAGCACGGCTGCATGGGGACCTCTGACCAGTCATCATCCCTTGCCTATCGCTGATATGGGGGAGGGGACAGTTTAGAAATAAACAAGGCAAGTATCATCCCTACCCTAATGGAAAGTACAATCTAGTGAAGAGATAGACTTTGACAAACAAGAATAAATACTGTAGCCCTGCAAGTCTATGAGACGTAAATTCTTACTAGGAAGAAAAAGAGAAAAGGTGCTGTGGTGACGTATACCAGCTCTCCAGGCAGGAGCATCAGGGAAGATGCAGAGATGCCAAGTGGGGTAGGAGGCTGAGAGAGGTAGGTGTGGAGGCTGCCAGAGCACGCCCTGATGGTTGGGGCTGCATTTTATAGCAATTGTAGTCTCCCCAGAAGCAATTGAACATTCTTCAGTTCCCTGTGGGAGTTTGTCATAAGCAAATTCAATAAATGTAGGTCTAATTAATAACAATCATACTGACAAGACTAACACTTATTATATGCTTACTTATGCATCAGGAGTGTCAGATGTCATCTTAGTCATTCAGACCCTGGGAACTCTCAATAACAGCCCCCCAACTCCTTGCTCCTTTACTCTGCCTTTTTTCTCTATACCACTTATCGCCCTCTGACGTTTTATCTGTCCTTGTTTACTTGTTTATTACCTGTCTCTCTGATTGGAATGTAACCTCCATGAGGGGAGCTACTGTTTTCCCTGGAGCTAAAAACACTGCCTGGCACATACTTTGGTGCTCAGGAAATACATATTTGTTAAATAAATGCATGAACGTTACTCATGCAGTCCTCGCAGTATCCTTATGAAACAGGTACTATTTTCCCTCTTTTACAGATGGGCAAATTGACACAGAGAGGTTAAGTAACTTCATCAAAGTCACACAGCCAGTGGCGTGGTCACATCAGAATCCAAACTGAGGCAGTCTAACTTTTGGAGTACTTACGTGACAGGATATCTGCAAATTGGAAATGGCTGTGGAGAGCATACACCGGTTTGACTTATAACTTTCATTTGATTAAATAGTGTTCTGTTCAAAGACGTCAGAAAGTCATCCCATTTGGGACTGCAGTTCTAAATGCTACTGATTTTATGAAACAGAGATAATTGAGGAAGTCGTATGCAAGGACTATCTTGATTCTAGGAAGACTCGTGCCAACCCAGTGAACTTACAGTCCAAATAAGATAAGGAAATCCTGAGTCATAAAACACTTTCAGATCCTATAATATAATCTACAGTCAGTGTTTCTGGAATATTCCTGACTGTTAATAACTCAGTCTGGTTACTAGGGATATGAAATATGGAGTATGGAAACATGGCCTTCTTGTTAAGCTTTTTCATTTGAACTAAAAACTTAAATGTTGTTGTGTCTGTGTGCATTTAAAAAGCTAGGAGCTTGCTCAATTTAAGTTGTAGGGAGAGGGAACGAGGGGGGAGTGGGGAGGAGTGGGGATTGGTGTGCTCCCACTCAGTGGGGACAAGGTAAGGCTCTTCAGCACACCTCTTGGGTCGGTGGGACACAACTACAAAAGGGACTCTACTTAACAAATGTAAACACTGTAACCCAGTTGTTTGTATCTTCACATTAACCTGAAATTAAATAAAAACCCCTCAAAACTAAGAGCTTGGGGTAAAGAAAAAAAAAATCCTCAATCCCTGTGAGTCCCTGCATTCTACAACAAACTCGGTCTTAATGTGCTTCTCCCCAGATCTTTTATCAACCTGAGCAATTATTTCAGCCTCTGAGGTTGAAGGCTTGCTCCTGGGGCCATTTTGATGGCTCTTTCCTTTTTACTGATTATTTTTCAGCAATGTAGCTGTCAATAGTTTGCTTTTTCCTTGATAAGAATGGTGTCATCTTTGTGTGTGTGTATGGAGTTGTCAAACAAAGGCACTTGCTTTTGATCTCAGAAACTTCTGCCCACACACCCCTGAATCACTCAGCCGTCCTTGACCTCTTTTTCGAAGGGATCTAGTTAGGTGGTTTGGCATTTGTTTTGTTATTTCTTTGACCACGCACCAGGTCAGAATTGGAGAGCAATTTCCAGCCCTTTCACATGCCTGCCTTTCTGGGTCTATCTCTGTCTGTCTCTGCTCCTTTCTCTGTTGCAAATAGACCACATGTTGTCTTGTACACAGACACACGCTTGTATTTATAAGAGGTTATATATTTATGAAGGGTATGGACAATTGTCAAAGTTCATCAAGTTTGTGTTTATAAATTGGATGTAAATGTAGGAGAGCTCAAACATCTCTCGAGTGGATTTCTGTATTGATTACTGCTCCCAGCGATATCTTGGCTGGAGTTAATGCACAAGGGAAATAAAAACAGACAACGATTTTTGGGGAGGAATGTCATCAGCAACCAACTTTCATAGGTTACAAGTACTCAAGTTTTAACTTTTCTAATTTCTGTCAATGTAATTAAAGACATTGGAAGCCTATTGCTACCAGGAAATTGAAAACCCCAGAGTGGGTTTGCGATGAGGAGTTTGCGATGAGGAGTTAAAGACTGCGTGGGGATTCTCGCAAATATCTTCTTATGGGATGCCCAAGGCATGTTTCTCTCCTGCTCAGGTTCCTTGTCTGCAAAAAAGGATAACATTTATAGGCAGTGCCCTTAGCTTAGGGTAGGGTGCTGGCCACATACACCGAGGCTGGCGGGTTCCAACCCAGCCTGGGCCTACTAAACAACAATGACAACTGCAACAACAACAACAACAAAAAATAGCTGGGTGCTGTGGCAGGCGCCTGTTGGGAGGCTGAGGCAAGAGAATCGCTTAAGCACAAGAGTTTGAGGTTGCTGTGAGCTGTGATTCCACAGCTCTCTACCCAGGGTGACAGCTTGAAACTTTGTCTCAACAGAAGAAAAAAAAAGGGGGGGGATAACATTTACCCTGCTTATTTCACAAGGTTTTTATGAAGATAATTAAATTTAATTCAATTAAGCAAGTATTTAGTATCCACTAAACCAAGTTGAATGAAGGAAGAGGCAGGCTTCCCGCCTTCATGGAACTTACGGACCAGCGTGGGAGGAAAGACTAGTACATAGTCTATGCACTGTGTTCAAAGTAGAAAGTATCACGCCATTTGGTGGCAGGGGTACAGAGTGCTACAGAAACATGTAAAGGGAATGTTCATTCTGGCCAGTGGCATCAGGGAAGGCTTCCTGGAAGTGAAAGCATTTGAACAAGTCCTTGAAAGAAGATCATTTAGAAGAGGGGCTTCCCAAATAGAGGGACAATGACCACAGCACAGAGACAGGACACCATGAGAAGCAAAGGGCAGTGCATCAATTGTAAAGCCCTACTTCGTTATAAAATACTGCTTGCTACCCTCCCCAAGGCCACGACTCACTCTTGCCAGTAGCCATGGCCACGCTGGGTTGTGAGACAGCACAGTGATGGAGAGACAAGGCTGCTTACCAGCTTACAGAGTTTGGGTGTAGGCACGATGGACTTCATGGTAACCCAGGCCCAGAGGAGGTGATGGCACGTCTTCAGCTCAGCTCAGAGGAATAAACAGCAAGCAAAGGTCATCAGTGAAGCGCTCTTTCCATCTTAGCATCTTTCTCAGTTCCCCACATCAACTCTGACCATTTACTAAGAGTCAAGGAAGGCCCTTGATAACTGTTATAGCCAACCCAGGCTCAAACCCTGGTTATGTGGATTTCTAGCTCAAAATGTTACTTATTATGATTGCCATCTAGAACACGCGTCACCAAACTGTGGCTTATGGGCCAAATCCAGCCCCATCCGTTTGTTGTGTAGCATCTCAGTAGCTTTCTGCTGGAACTGCAGACTTGTGACATAGGCTGTGTCACCTGCGAGGCTAAAGAACTTAGTATCTGGCCCTTTTGTTGACCTCTATTTAGAGAACGAGAGAAAACCTGTTTACGTTATATTTACAACCAGCTAGAGGATTTTGTTCTTGGGCTGACTAGTGACTTCATTTCCTTGTTGCTGGTCTTGGTATCTTATGACACATGGGGTGAACTCCTTAGTGCTGGAGAAGTTCTCGTGTGGATCCCCACATCCTCCTACCACGGAAAGCTTTAACAATCTATTTCTGTCTTCCCAGAGTCTAGTATGAATAGATAAAAACCAGAAGGTAGGGAAGGTGGATAACACATTCTGGCTCCCATGAATTTGCCATATCTCAAATGAACTGCAGGATACTCCTAAAATGAAAGGGAACTAAATGCTTCCAGGTGGTGAAACAACCACAACCCAGACATGTCGCAGTGTCGCAGAGGAAAGCGAGTGCCTGGAAAAGAAGCAAACCAGGGCAGATGGCCTGAAATTCCACTGACCTACCACTATGCCCCTGAAATTAGAAGCCCAGTAGAGGCAACTCTAACAATACTTCTGTTCAAGTTTCGTTCTTTTCAAGATGTTTAGCATTAGTGCCATTATGAGATGTACAGAAGCCTGGGTAGATTGGAACTACGTGCATATACAGTATTTCTAGAATTTTATCATTCGCATATTGGGAGGAACACGGGGCTTGTGTTTGGGAAATACTGTCATGATCTAGATGGAACTGCAGAGGCATTTCACCTTACCTCTCTGGACCTCCATTTCCTGGCATAGATAATCTCTTTGTTAACTGTTATTGAAGGAGACAACCAAGACTGGTGTGTGAGTGTGTATGTCTGTGTGATGGGGATGTTCTGCAAGGGAAGCAATTATGAGCTTTCCTTGAAAATTAAATGCAATGAGAAAACATTCTAAAAAGAACTCCAGTGGCTGCTGTTTTCATCTACTGCCCTCCAGGCTGTCTGGATTGGTTCTGCTTGTCCAAGCAAGGGAAGAGTACTTTGGAAGCCAGGCTCTCATCAAGGCGGAACATAAAACTAGCATTCACTTCTTCTTACCTTTGAGTCAAATGTGTCTGTTCCTAAAATTATTGGCCAGGGGAATCATTTCCAATTAGTGAAAAGAGGTTTTCCTTAACTGTATACAAAAAGTCCAAATATTCGTTCGTTAAAAATGCCAACATTCAGTGAGCTGTCACTATATTCCAAGCCCTGTGATAAGTACTGGAGCCAGGGAGAATGGACAGTCACTGTTGTGCAGTGACCTCAAACCAGCCTTGACATACTCTTTGATGATTCCATTCCAATGACGTGTTTTTTGAGCTTGTTACAGCCAGCCACAACTGTGAAGATCTTCGACCTTCTCCCTACTGTACCCCACAACTCTCCCTCACAGAGTGCCCGTGTCCCCTCGAATCCCTTTTCTCCCCCACTTAGTTCTTTCCCCCTTCCCGAAGCTCTGGTGCTTTTTACTTCTTCTGTATTCCTTCCTAATAAAATCCTATCTCACCACTGATCTGTGGTGTCCAGGGGTTCATTCTTCCAATCCCTGAGACCAAGGACCTACTGAAGAAGAAATTCCGGTATCAACAGGACTTTGAATGTGCTTTGTGAAACTACATAAAGTTCTCAGCTTCTCATGTACCCAGTGCCTGTGCCCCAACCACAACTCTAAAATCAGAACTCACCCTGAGTTCTCTGGTCAGACTCTACTTTAGCTACCAGCCAAAGAGAATATCTGCAGGGGACTGGCCCAGTCATTTGTGAAAGGGAGTTGGGAGCATGTGACTCCAGCAAGACAAGGCCTCCCAGTCATTTACTACATTCTCATCTTGGCCTTTCAAAAGCAGCAAAAGTAGAGAATGCCCACTGAAGGCAGGAGTGACTGACTGGCAGCTCCATCTCTGGAGTCACCCCTGCACTTGCCTTAGAAGTTGGTGTTGGGTGCTGGCCAAGAGGACTTCAAGGATTGTTGGTAAAGCTTGGACAAAAGGGGCCCTTGGCTGGGCGACTCTTCTTGTTCTCATGGTAGTACATGAGCTTCCTGTCACCTGAAGGAATAATAGAGGCATCTAGAATCCCCCCTGGAAGGCAGCTTCCATAGGGAGAGGCTGACTTCCAAACCAGGCATCTTATGACGGCCCAAACTCAATGTGCCCTGATTCTTTCCTTAAGAACTGACCAAGGTTCAGGGAGTGGTGGGTCACACCTGGAATCCCAGCGCTTTGGGAAGCACACAAAGGAGGATCACTTGAAGCCAGGAGTTCAAGACCAGCCCAGGCAACATAATGAGTCTTTCCCCCAGCCAAAAAAATTAGTCAGGCATGGTGCTGACCAAGAGGACTTCAAGGATTGTTGGGGCCCTTGGCTGGGTGACTCCCAGTACAACTGGAGTCCCAGCTAATCAGGAGGCTGGGGCAGGAAGAGCACTTGGGCCTAGGAGTTCAAGGTTACAATGAGCTATGTATGACCAGGCCACTGCACTCTAGCATGGACCAGAAAATAGCCGGGTGTTGTGGTGGGTGCCTATAGTCCTGGCTACTCAGGAGGCTGAGTTAAGAGAGTCACTTAAGCCCAAGAGTTTGAGGTTGTTGTGAGATGTGACACCATGGCACTCTATCCAGGGTGAGAGCTTGAGACTCTTGTGTCCAAAAAAACAAACAGACAAAAAAAACAACAACAAAAGGCTGCCCAAGTGGCTGTGCAACTGAGGCACCAAATTTGTGGGTGCAGAGGTAACAGGAGAGAGACCAAAAGTTGTGGTGGGGGTGCTGCCTCTGCTGCCTCAGTTCCTCTGTTCTCTGCACGGGCAGGTGGGGCATCCTGGACACTGAGCTATGACTTGAAATGTGGGTAACACTTCCCTGTAAACAGTAAAGGCTGGCTACATCCTAGTCTAGCCACAAAAGTCTGTTTAACACATAATATAGGAAACAAAGATTTATGCCTACAAGAATTTGTTCTTAAAAAAAAAAAAAAACCGTGAATGAACTTGGGCACACACCTTCTATGTAAAGCTGGAGACAGCCTGTGCTGTACTTGGGTAAACTCAGAATGGCTTTGAACATACGGTAAGTGCTCAAAGACCACTGTGTGCCTGATAGATTAGTGATTCTATAAAAGTGTCCTCATGTTCTTTTCTTTTGTTTTCTTTTTTTGTAACTCCTTCAATTAACTTTAGTGACACTTAGGATCCTAGCTGTAGAGCTATCTTTAAAGGTACATGATCCAGGGCTGAGTGTGGTGGCTCACACCTGTAATCCACTCTGGGAGGCCAAGGAGGGTGGATCACTTGAGCTCACAAGTTTGAGACCAGCCTAAGCAAGAATGAGATTGTGTCTCTATTTTTTAAAATAGAAAAAAAAAAAAAACAACTAGGCAGGCATGATGGTGCCTGCCTGTAGTCCCAGCTACTCAGGAGGCTGAGGCAAGAAGATCTCTTGAGCCTTAGAGTTTGAGGTGGTTGCGAGCTAGGATGACACCATGTCACTCTACCCAGGGCAATAGAGTGAGACTGTCTAAAAAAAATAAATAGTTTAAAGGTACATGATCTATATGCCAGTGTGTCTTAGATCTTCCTGTTTGGGGAATACATTTGCTGCAGTAAAATCTATTTATGTATCTACAGACATCTACCTATCTTATAAGGCAAAAAAATTGTTTCTTTGGAGAGTTAACTAGAGACTTGACTTTTACCCTTAAGTACAGATTCTCCTTAAAGGTAAATTCTCCATTTCAAAACCCTTGGTGAGAAGGGCAGCATGTGAAAAAGAATTTCCACAGTTTAAATTTAAGGCCCTGGAAAAAGTCCAAGTGGAGATTATTGTCTGGTTATAGGAAGATAGCGCCTTTTTTTTTTTTTTGGCTGTTTGTTTTATAGACTTAGAAAAGCTCTGTAAAACTGTAAAAAACAAAATCTGTAAAACTCTGAGAGCCATCAGGGAACTGACAGGCAACAAGTTCCTGCGTCCTTCCCGGTGAAGGGGGACAGGACACTGTCTGGAGGCTGCAGGGTGTCGCGTGATCAGCCTGGCTCACTGTGTGGAGGTGGCCCTGGGGAGTGACACAGATAGTCATTCATGCCCACGTCTTGAATTTCAGCATATTTTGTTTCTGAAAAGACAAAAACCAATTATTGATAGCTATGCTGAGCTCAGAGATACAGTCTAGCTTAATTAAATCATCTTTTCCAACCATATTGTTGCCGGTTAAAGGTAACCCTGAGCTGGTCGACATATTTTCCCTGAGTTTTGTGGTTTTGATTACCCACATGGTCTTGATTCCCTTCTCCTTTTTATTGGCCCTTCCCATGATTGTTCCCCCTCTGCTGGGTACCCTGCAAAGCACATTAGCATACAATTATACAGCAGTTAGCTGCAACCTACCTCTTTGTCTCCCCCCAGGAAAATGTACTTTCTAAGGGGCCTGAGCCACATCTGACTCAACTCTCTGTCCTGCTCTGGGGCCAGTAAGTGCTTCAAACATAGGCAATGCTCAGTACCTATTGCCTGAAATTTTGAAATTGAACTAACTTCAACCTTGCCATCATCGATTTATAAATAAAACAAGATTCAGAGTAGGGCTCTTTCCCTTCCCCATCTTAGCTCCCACAACCCGATTCTCATTTTCATACCAAGTCCCGGGAGCCCCCAGCCCTGGTGGGCCCTGGCTCTGTACCTCCCTCAGCTGTCCGGCTCCGCTCCACTATTGAGTCTTCTCTTGGGCACGCAGCAGCCCCCAGCCTGTACCTTCCCTCCTTCCCACCTTCCTGCCTTCTCTCACCTGTCTTGCCTGCTCAGCCTCTACTCTTTGGGCTCTGGGCTCTGCCTTAAAGAAGAGTCAGAAGCCCTGAACTGAGGGCTTCCAATATTTCAAGATATCTGTAATTAATAGTCATCATGTGTCTACCTTTTATTGCTTTTCTTAAGGATCTACTATGTACCGAAGAATATGATAGACATGCTTAAAGCATGTTATTTATTGACCCAAACCAGATGAACCATTCCCTTTCCGAATTAATTTGTTTAAAAAATATCTAATGAGCAGGCCGGTGAGGATCTCTGCCCTTGTGGAGCTTCTATTACCATGGGAAGAGAGAGACTATAAACAAGTAAACAAGGCTATTTCCGACGCTGACCAACACTGCGAAGGAACTACAACTGGGCAATGATGTAGCGAGCGCTGCTTTAAATAGCAAGACCAGGCTCAAGCTTTCCAAGGGGGTGACGTGATTGCTGGAGCCTGCAGGATGTGAAGGAGATTGATGGTGCGAAGGGCATTCACATCCAGTGGTCAGTATGGGCAAAGACCCCAAGGAGGGTATGCATTTGATCATATTATATTATTCATGGATCTGTTTTCTCTGCTAGAATTAGAGCAATACCCTAGTGCCCTTACACACTTGGCTCTAGGGAAGACTGCCTTTCTTCACTGGTAAGTGGACTTTCCATAGTCAGCGTCATCTTGGCTCAGCTGGAACACTCTGTTATACCCACGAACATGTCTTTATTCTTCACAATACAGCCAGAACCCCACCTCAGTCTGGCCCATCCCAGTGACCGCAGGGGGTTCTGTCTGCACTTGCATTCTCCTTGCTCATTTTGCCATGTGACACGTGGCTCAGCACCTCTCCCTGGCACCTCCTGGCACTTGCGAGGGAGGCTCAGATGAGGTCATTGATTCCACAGATTTCTCAGGCACTGAGCTAGGGCTTAGGACCTGAAGATGAACAAGAGCTGGTTGCTCCTCTGTGAAGCTTATGTGTTACGGTAACTAACTGACATTTTAGGAAGCTTTTTTCGGGAACAATGTGGCAAACTTGCTGAAGGACATTCAGATGGGATACAGGGATACAGGGAAGTGATTAGTATGTATGCACCTACGTGAATGCTATTTCTGCAGCATTAGCTTTCATTTCTCTCTCTCTCTTTTTTTTTCCTGGAAAGAATATCTCACTCCTCTTTGATCATCTCTCCTCTTCCACTCCCATTCCATGTGGCTGCATGAGATTGAACCCATCTTTAGGTCCCAGGGCCATGGGTTCTGACTAATCAGTATCAAGTAATTCTGAGTTATTTGTCAAGAAAATGATGAGGGGGCCTCTGTGCCCATAACTCAGTGAATAGAGCACCAGCCCCATATGTTGAGGC
>NW_003852438.1:2811992-2813996 GCF_000181295.1 Otolemur garnettii | reverse complement strand
GCGTGGAACTTGGCCGCTCTTGATTCACATCACACACACGCACAGTATTAGGATAAGCCCTTGGCATGATGGCTTGACAGGAAGTTAGGGAAGCAGACAGAATCCGCTCCAATTAGCCCTTCTCTGCCCACTCAGAGCACCCTCAAATGTCTTCTCTTCTGCAAGGCAGTATCGCTTACTGGAGCCTCAACTGCAGAGTTATTAAACACCTAGGCCTTTATTTACACCTCCAAGGATTTAGCAGTTGCTTTGAGGTTTCAGTTTAGAGAGTCTGATTAAGTTCTTCGACAATAGTTCTCTTCTTCCCCAGTCCCTATTTGGTTAGAGAAAGGTGGTTTTACTTAAATATAAATAGGCTATAGGTATGGATTTAATAATGTATATACAAACTTAAATATACATCCGTTTCTAGTAAAAAATGGTGTTATGCTCACATATTATTTTGAAAAAAAAAAAATGGGAGATTCTCTTTCCTCTGGGGTTCTTGAGAGGATACAATATCAAACTGGTTCTCTGGCAGCCATTTTGCCACCATGAGGAAAGAGCCTGTGTGAGAATGGAGCCCCCGCTAAAAATGAAATTGTCCCTAAGAGATAGAGAGGAAGTACCTCAATGGGGTCCTCCAACTAGCTGTATACCTTGTCCTGTTAGATAAACCAAAAAATCCCCCCTTTTTTGTTAAAGGCAGTTTGAGTTGAGTTTCTATTATTTGCCGTTTGAAGATTCCTAAATAACATACATGTGGGGCCAGAGACACACTTAAATTACTTGCCCAAGTACCACAGCTAGAAAGTAGTGGTGTTTAAACCTGGGAAATGGTTCTCTAGCCTTTGCCGTAGATCACTGCTTCAGACAGGGTAGGAATGAAGTGCAGCGGATGGAGTTAAGAGACATGTATGGGATTGAAGCTATGGAACCTGGGGACAAGCTAAATAGGGTGAATAAGAGAAAAATGACAAGAGATAGGGAGACAAAAGTGCCATTTGTGGAGAAAAAGGAAATAGCAGACATAGAACATATTCGGGGTGGAGAAGAGTTGGAGGTGATGAGTTGTGTTCTAGAAGTTTCAAGTATGAGGTGTCTGTGAGGCATGTAAATAAAGATGCTAGGACTGCAGTTGAACAAAAAGTTCTGGGCAAAATTCATTCAGTCCTTCAACAAAAATTTATTGAAGTCCTGGGCTAGGTCGCGGGGCTGTATGGGAGAACTCAATAGTCATGGAGGGTCTCTGGACTCCTGGAGCTTCCATTTCAGCCTGAGTCACCAGTGCATGGTGGTCTTGAGGCCACGTGGGCGAGTGAGGGTACTCAGGGGTTGCATATGGGGAAAGAATAGAAGGAAACTTACCTTCTGTGTCTCGTTTTCCTCAGCTGTAATTCCTTCATAGGGTTGTTGTAAAAATCGAGTGAGTTATTTACTAGATGTAGAATATAAATGTCTTAACACAATAACTAAGAAAATACCACGAAGGCTATGTTGACTGGTTTGATGAAAGCATTTCAAATTGTACATTGTACCCCATGATTGCATTAATGTACACAGCTATGATTTAATAAAAATAAATAAATGAATAACTAGTTGAAGATTAAAAAAAAAAAAATCGAGTGAGTTAACCCAGGTAAGGCATTTAGAAGAATGCCTGGTGCCCAGCGAGGAACTGTACGTCTCCTCTGTGGTGAATGGGAAGATGCTGATGATGTTGACAAGAAGACATTGTGAAGGTCAGGAGGTGACAGACATCAAGGTTAACGCATACCCTGTAAGTAAGATTATGCTCATGTCAAAGGTAATGATTCTATGCATATGGGTTGAAATCTGAAAGGACACGTAACTGAACTTTTAGTACTTACTGTTGTGACATTTGGCACCATACAGGCAAGGGTAAGAAAAGCAAACTTAAATGACTTTCAAGTGCTCCGGCCCTTGTTAAATTAAACTTCAGTGGATGCAACAGGGAGATGTGACATGGGCTTTCTCCTCTGTGAGGGCTTCCTTGTGGTCAGC
>NW_003852438.1:2810403-2811300 GCF_000181295.1 Otolemur garnettii | reverse complement strand
CAGCCCCAAGAAGTTCTTCTTTTTGTTTGCTTATTTTGCTTTGTTTTTTTTTTTTTTTTTTGAGACAGAGTCTCACTTTGTTGCCCTTGGTAGAGGGCTGTGGCATCACAGCTCACAGCAATCACAACACCCAGCTATTTTTTTGTTGCAATTGTCATTGTTGTTTTAGCAGGCCCAGGCTGGGTTCGAACCCGCCAGCCTTGGTGTATGTGGCTGGCACGGTAACCATTATGCTACGAGTGCCGAGCGGCCATGATTTTCTTATGTGGCTTTTACAATTAGCTTGTTTTCAGTGTTTCACTATCATAAATGATTCTCTAGAGAATATTCTTGGGCCTATATATGGGCCTATATACTGATACCTACGGCAGTGCACAGCATAGTAAATCCTTAATAAAGCATTTGTTGAGTGAATGAGTGAATACATCAACTCAATTTGTATTCCAGACACTAGTGTTTCTTTTCACACTCTGTATTATTTAACATCTAGTGTTTTCTTAAAGAAAATAATCACTATGGTATACGCAGAAGACCTATAAGTGAGCCTTTTCCATTTTGTGAGAGCAAGCTTGCTCATGCAACACTATGGTTGTCACAGAATTGTGTAAATCGAGGTCACAGTTCCAATGTGCAATTTAGGTTAACATGATACTGTGTAAAGCAAGGGCTGCCTGTATTAACTTTGTTGCTTAGTTCAACAGTAATGACTCTTAACAGGAGAGAATTAGGAAACATGTGAAGAAAAGTAGGAGAGGCAAAACCGCCCGTAATTATAACACCATTCAGAACTAATCAGTATGATTGTATTTTGATACATACCCCATTAATCATTTCCTCATGGAAATACGTGCTTTTTGTTTTATTATTTTTACAAAAAACGGGGAACAAATATTGGGC
>NW_003852438.1:2808120-2810315 GCF_000181295.1 Otolemur garnettii | reverse complement strand
AAAAAAAAAAAAAAAAAGATCACAAAAAAGAATATACTTACTGTGCTTTGAACTTCTTTTAAAAATAATTTAATTAACAATCTTTAACATTTTCGTGGCCCACCCAGGATCCTCTCATGGCACACCAGTTGAAAATCATTAACCTAATAGATATAATGTGAACACTTTCTCAGGTAGTTAAATACCTTTATTTCATAGGATATTTATCAGGTTTGTAGGGTTACGTTTTATAAATTAATTGCATGTAGCATTTTTAACTACCATTGTTGGTGAAATAGTTGTTTCTCATTTTCCCCATTGTAAATAATGCAAAAAAATTCCAAAATCTTGTTAATTTATACTTCTCAACTTTGTAGTTTTCAAATGTTGTCCTCCAAAGATACGTTAACTTATACATTTTTTAAAGTCATATACGTATCCTTATCTACACTGTAGTGTATTTTTGGAAAGTAGATTGAAGAAAAAGCTGGTGGTACTTTTTGACATCTAACCTGATACATTTCTGTGCTGTTTGAAAAATTTACCAAGAGCATATATTAATTTTATAGTGAAAACCAAATACTAAAAAGTGTTTTTAAGATCCGATTTACTCCCAGTACCCAGATTTGGTTTCTAACACCCTTCTTCAGTAAAAAGAAACAGGGCTTGTTGGAAAAAACAGCCAACTCTAGAACTAGAGCAGGAAAAGATTCAAGATGAGCTTGAAGCATCTTATCGTATCAGAAAGTAAGAAAGGGCTCAAAAAGGAAAGGGGGGGGGCACATCACAGGGACACAGGAGACAACGTGAAAGAGCTCCCAGTTGGAACAACTGTTCAAAGCTGGAACAATATTTGCAAAAACACAGACAGTTCTCAACCATGGTTCACCTTAATGATTTTTCAACTTTCTGATGGATTTATTGCTGTGTTAAATGCGTTTGACTTAAGATATTTTCAACTTACAATGGGTTTATTAGAATGCAACCCATTATAAATTGAGGATCATCTGTAAATACTATTGGGTTATAACCCGAAGTATAAAATAAATATCCTTTAGTCCATACTAATGTAAGTAAGTGATTGAAGAAATAAATACATGGAGAGAGAGGAGACAGGGAAAGAGCCAACATTTTCTTACAGAAGACTTCCAAATACTTTTTGTAGATATATTCTATCTCCCTGCCACACACACACTTTGAACATGGTGACCTGTGCTTAGGAACTTGCTTCGAAAGATAACAGCCAGGAAAAGGGAGAAAAGAGACTTTACAATGGAGAAATCCAGCACGTGTCCCTGGACAAGGTGATCCAGGATGACATCAGCCGTGACCAGTCATGTTGATAGGAGGAACTGTTGATACAAGCTGGTAAATTGGCACCTCCCCTCTATATTTTTCTCTCCAAGACCCCATTATTCAGCCTAATCACGAGGAAACATCAGACAATTCCAGCTGAGGGACTTTCTACAAAACACCTGACCAGCATTCTTCAAAACTGTCAAGTTCGTCAAAACCCAGGAAAATAGGAGAAACTGTCACAGCCCAGACACCCTAAGAAGCTAGGATGACTAAATGCAGTGAGGGACCCTTACTCAGGCCCTGAACAGAAAAGGGCATTAACAGAACAAGCGGAGTGTGGTTAGTGTGCAGTACCTGTGTTGGCTTCTTACTTTTGACAAATGTATCAAGGCAACGGGAGATAATAACATCAGGGGAGGGCGGCTCCTGTGGCTCAAAGGAGTAGGGCGCTGGCCCCATATGCCAGAGGTGGTGGGTTCAAATCCAGCCCCAGCCAAAAACTGCAATATATAGGAGTAGGTCAGAAGCTCCTGAACTACATTTGCAACTTTTCTATAAATAGAAAAATATTCTAAAATAAAAAGTTCGTTTAAAAAAATGAAAAATGCTCCCATCAATCAAAATGCCTATTAACAAGCATCTTTGTATTTTAAAAACAAATTAAACATACTTTTAACCCTTTAGATTATATTTAATCATGTGAAGACCGTAAGTTAGAGTAATTTCTTTAGGCCCGCACAGTCCAAAAGCCTACATTTTTATTTTTATTTTATTTTATTTTATTTTTTTGGGACAGAGCCTCAAGCTGTCCCCCTGGGTAGAGTGCCGTGGCATTATAGCTCACAGCAACCTCCAACTCCTGGGCTCAAGCGAGTCTCCTGCCTCCGCCTCCCAAGTAGCTGGGACCACAGGCGCCC
>NW_003852438.1:2802225-2807984 GCF_000181295.1 Otolemur garnettii | reverse complement strand
GAGCCAAGCCTACATTTTTAATACTGTATCTTTGTCTTTCTTCAATAAGAATGCCACAGGAGGCTTGGCGCCCATAGGACAGTGGTTATGGCACCAGCCGCCAGCCTAGTAAGGGCTAGCCTTACTAGGTTAGACTCTATTCTAAAGGTAGCAGGACGTTTTTGAAGTGTTTAATAAAGAAGCAATATAATCAGCAGTGTATAAAACACAGGGTGTCTCAAAGGTGGCCCGTACATAGAATTAGCAAACTCATGTTTTATATTTTTAATATTTTTATATATCAGCATGTAGAGAAATGTGTTGTAAATGTTTTGTAAATAAAGGAGCATTGAGCTACAATTTCCCATTTCCCTTATGTATGTTTGTATGTATGGTGACCTTTGGGGTACCCTGTAGAAGGGGCAGGAAGAATGACTTCAGGCAAGAAATGGTGTCCGCTTATACTTGACAACTAATAATGCTGATAATGAAATGATAATGAATATTTACATAGTCCCATAGAGTTTCCAATGCAAACGTTTTTACATTTCTTGCCAGTTAATGTTTACCACTCTGGATAGAATTTCCATTTTGCAAACGGGGAAAACTGAAGCCACAGAAAGTTAAGTGAATTGCTCAAGGGTAAGTAGCATAATTTTAACCCAGGCATTTTGATTTGACATTCCTTGTGCTTCCTTGCAGGGCCTGGCTGCAGATTAAAGGTGAGATATCTGTTCACAAAGTGATCTTTTACCCTTTGGTTTAATGGTTTTCAAAACGATTATACTTGCAAGCTTTAAAATACCGATTCTTGGCTTCTGCCTTCAGAGATTCCGGCTCTGTAGTTCTGGGGGCTGGGGTTGTCTCGAACTCTACAGCAAGTTGGGTGCTGCGAGGATGAGGCCCATGGACAAAAACCAGTTCTGCTAAGTGTCTTTGCTTGTTTTGCCAATTTCCATACCCAAGTAATACCAAGTTTGGGGGATTATTTTCCAAGTGCATGTTTCATTGATTTAAAAATAAATATAGATTTTTAAAACACGTTATTTGAGTAGTCATCTTTTCTGATCTGGATAGCATTAGTCCAATGGATGGAATGATTCTATCCAAATCTGTATGTTGAAATTTTAACCCCATGGGGATAATATTAGGAAGTGGGGTTTTGGGGAGGAGATTAGGTCATGAGAGTGGAATCCTCATGGACGGGATTAGTGTCTTCATGAAAGAGACCCCAGAGAGCCAGCTAGTCCCTTCTACCATGTGAGGACACAGCAAGCAGGCGCCAGCCATGAACCGGCAGGTGAGCCTTCACCAGACACCAAATCTGTCGGTGCCTTGATCTTGGACTTCTCGGCTCCATAGCTGTGAGCAATTCATTTCGGTTGTTGATAAGCCACTGGGTCTGGGAGATTTTGTCACAGCAGGGCAAACAGACTAAGTCAATTATTAAAATTTGCTTGTTTAATAACTACCTTGTCCCTTTCACTCCTGTCTTGCCAGAAGCCTCTCCTGTCCCACTGTCCATGTCCCCAGCCCCTCCCTGTGGCTTCCTGCCTTTGGCCCTCCCTACGCCTCAGCACAGCAGTGCCTGCCACATGGTTGCCTCTTCATGGCAGAAACCTCAGCCAAGCTACAGAGCCAGGGTGTGCGTTTTTTGTAGGGCCAGAGAAAAGAGGACAGGAGAGGCTGGTTTGGGTCTTTTCCCATCCTAAGCATGCCAGCCGGATGCGGATTACAGGGCTATTGTCGTTTCCTTTTAAGAAAATAACTAAGTTGTTCATAATCTCTCCCTGTCTTATTTGGCCTGAGTAGTGGATTTTCTTTCTATTTTGTTTAGCTTTCTGGCATGTTTAAAATCAGACATAGGTCTGTATGTAGTTGTTTCTTATTACTACTTTTTTGAAGGTCACTTAAGCCATGTGCCTCACTATTTATGAATTTTATCTACTTTTTAACCACTAAATGAAAATAAATACCCAGGCACTCAAGTTACAAAAGAGAGGCCTCACCCCCCACCCCCCACCCCCGCCTTGAGGGTTCACACGGTATAAGTGCTTTGAAGAGCAAAACCACAGTGACCCAACAATGTTTTATTCTCATAGTTCGCCTCAGCCACCCCGGCCCACTCTACTTTCCTGACCCTTCAACTCTCCTCGGGCACGTTTTTCTGGAAGGCAGAGTCAGGCAGAGGAGTAGGGAACCCAGAGAAAACTGTTCCCTCCTATGGTGGCTTATCAAAGTCCCTCCCAGATGCAGGCGTGGAGGGGCTTGTTTCTACTCCACCCAAAGGAGCCCTGGGCTGTCCCCACATGGTATCTGCCAACCTCCGAGGGTACATCCCTCTCTCCACATTGACTGCAGGGTGCCCAGGGAGTGGGCGCTGTGAGTCTGAGTGCACGCTGAGTGTCCGTGGGAACCAGGCACTGCAGAGCTGCCCCACACGCCTCTGCTCGGTTAGACTCTCTTCCATGAAGAGGGGCTGTGCATGCCCATCCTCAGCTTGGCTCTCTGGGACTCCTCAGCCTCCGGGAACTGACACCCCACAATATGGGCTTGGCAGTGTATGCCGATCACCTCTTGAAGATCACAGTCCTTCTGGCCAGCTGTGCCCACTGCTGGGGGCACCTGGAAATTCTGTTGCTGTTGGGACATAATTAGCTGTTACAGCCCCACAGCTCCCCCTGCCCCCAGCTTTGGGTTTGTTTGTCTGAGAAGGGATCCCACAGTTTCCTCCTCTCACAGCAAGCCCTTGGGGATCAGGCAATACCTCAGCGCTCTCGTAGGCATGCCCCCTTTAAAGGATAGGACCTGAGGGGGTCTTTCCCCTGTTCTTCTCTCAAGGTGGCACTCCTGGGGCACGCAGTCATTTCTCTCCAGCCTCACAGGTAGGCGGAGCAGCAAGCCCACTCCCTCCAATGCAATGTTCTGTAGCTTATGACCCTCCCCCCCCAATTCTGCTTGTGAATTAGAGGAGCAGACCCCTCCGTCGTAGTCACTGTCCCACTGTCCCCCTGACACACGCTCCACATGGACCACCTTCTAGGAAAGATGTCACCTCCCTCTGTTTTCATAGATGAAGGGTCAGTGGGGATAGGGGGGTTCCAGGAGTGGCCTCAGCTGGCTTCTAGGGACAACAGTCTGGAGTTACTGTCGCAACTATTCAAGGGTTTGGTGAACTTGGGTCTAACCTTCCAGGGGCTTCATCAGAGAGGTGGAGGCATGGGGTAGTTAATATTTCTGGACAGAGGAACATTCACAATAGGCAAGTGGCTTTGTGGGGTTGGGACCTGTCTGGGCCACCAGGGTGGAAGGTAGGACCTCTCACAGAAGCTGAGGGAAGGATACGATGACAAGATCCAGCCCGCTAGAGAGAGGGAGAGGATTCTGGCAAGGAGAAGGCAGATTGTCAGGCCCCGAGCCAGGCTGCTGTGGTTTGGGGCAGGGTTCCAGGGTCAGCAGGGCACTGCAGTGCCAAATAGGAGCTGAGCAGGCACCCAGTCATATGCTAGTCTTGGCCCACAGGGTGGGTTTAGACAGCGCTGCTCTGGGCAGAACACCTGGGTGCCAAAGAACTTTCCTCAGGCACCTGGATCCTGGCCTTAGGGCAGGGAGACTGACTGAGTCCCCCATCACCCCAACAGCAGGCAAGGGCCCTACATTATGAAACAACCAGGCTTTTGGAGGATCAGCTACCTAGTGGGACAGAGTAAGCTTGCAGATGTCCTGGGGGGTATGAGATTACTTCTACCCCCACCCTTCCACCAGATTCCTTCCCGTGACAGGCAACAGTTCCTATAAACTGAAACAGATGAGGCCTTGCAAAGGCTCTTGGCAGTTTTGTTTTGTTGTGTTTTAAATCTCTGAGATACATATATAAAAAGAGACTTTATGGATGGCAGAGATGTACCTCTAAATATACACAGAAATATATTCACATATACAGATAGGTCTATAAATATATATTAGATGAATTCTTAAAGAGTTGTATTTAAATTCTATTTTTACAAATAATCTCCACTTAAAATTTACCAAGGCAGCTTCCCCTGACTGGTCTGTATGCTCTCTTTAATTAAATAATGAGACACATGCAGTCTACCCTTCCCCCATCCCCCTTTCTACCATAACTTTCCCCCACCCCCCTTTCTTCCACAGAGCTAAGCTTCATTCTTTCTTAAACTGAGCCTTCTAATATGATTGATTTCTTCTTTCAACCCATTTTGTTACTTGACTTCTCTGTCTCTGAGTCCTTGAGGTAATAATTTTATGGATATTTATCACGTGCAATCCTGGAAGTGAATAATGTACAAGTAATAAATAAATGAGATGAATTTTCTAGAATCTTAAAAGTAGGTACCAGGGAGGTTTGTCAATTGATGGATTGCTCCTTTATGAAAAGTGGAAGAATTCTGTTATAATGAACGAATCCTATTGTAGAAGGCACAGGGACAGAGTTTTGAATGGAGGACTCACCTTCTGTGGCGAGCGTGACAGCCGTGTGCTACTTGTTTGGCAAGGATTTAATCCCAGGTACCCAGTGTCAGGAGGAAATGATTGGTCTCCAAATGTGGGCTTACTTTGCCAGCTTTTCTCATTTGGCACCTACACTGTCAGCCACATTTGCAAGCTCACCTAGGAATGTTGGCCACATCCTCCCCGGGCAATTGGGACAATGGTTTTGCAGTCCTTTATCTGACCTACTTGGTCAACATGGCGCCTTGACTCAAAGATATCAGGGAAGAGAAAGGCTGCAGTGTCACTTAGTCCATTCCTCAGGGTGGGGCAGGAGGGAATGAGAAGCAACTTGATCTGCCCCTTCCAGCCCTGGGCCCTGGGGAGAGGCATGTGGTGAAATCTCTCCTTTCTACAGAGAGAGCCTTTGGCACCGGACATTTTAGGAGGACCCAGTTTACTTTCTCATTCAGGCATTTCTCCTTTACTTTTTTTTTTTTTTTTTTTTGAGACAGTCTCAAGCTGTCACTCTGAGTACCGTGCTGTTGCGTCACAGCTCACGGCAACCTCAAACTCTTGAGTTTAAGCGATTCTCTTGCCTCAGCCTCCCAAGTAGCTACAGGTGCCCACCACAACACCTGGCTGTTTTTTTTGTTGTAGTTGTCATTGTTGTTTGGCAGGCCTGGGCTGGATTCGAACCCACCAGCTCTGGTGTATGTGGCTGGCACTCTGGCCGCTGAGCTACAGGCCTCAAGTTCTCCTTCACTTGTCTTTATCCTCACTATGTTCTTGGAGATAATTTGTTAAGACATGAATGTGTGTTTGGGAAATTAGCCACAAACAGTTCACATAGCCAGTAGCTGATGTGTGACCCAATGTTGCTAGCACGGGTCTAGGGGTGCAAGCTGAAGCCGTGCTCAGGAGGGGTTGGCATGGAGGAGGTTCTGCTGACACTCTGTGTCATGGAGTGAGTGTGGCAGACTGTACTGTTCCTGAGGGACTAGGAAGATGAGCCACTTTTTCAGGCAGGGGCCGTTGGTATGGAGTTCATGCAGTTAAGGTACCAGTTGGTGCCCAGTGAAGAATGAATGGATGAGAAAGACCTCCCTCTCCCAAGCAGCCCCTCACACACTGGACATGCGATCTCAGCCATCATTTCATAGCCCAGAAAGGAAAAGCCATAGAGACAACCTGCAAATTGTCCTGAAATAGGTAGAGGACTGACATGGAGGAAGGATTCAGTTTATTTTGCATAACTTTTGAGTTGGGATAACTAGGACCTGTGAACCCGAGGTAGAAGGATACTGAATAGAGCTCAAAATAAGGAAGAT
>NW_003852438.1:2797336-2801525 GCF_000181295.1 Otolemur garnettii | reverse complement strand
AAGGAAAACGGCAATTAGCCAGTTAATCACATTGGCATGGATGTGCCTTCTGGGGGGCTGTGAACCTTGCCGGCTACCACAACATAAAATGGGGAGGAAGAGGCTCTTGGAGGTTTTACTTTGTTGGCTTTTTGGTTTTTTTTTTTTTTTTTTTTAAGGCTTATAGAGTTTTAAGGACAGTTAGAAAAAGGCAGAAGGGCAAGCTGTCACAGCAAAGGAGAGTCACACCCACTAAGAGATGCCGTTTCATTTGTCTCCCGAAAAATATTTGTGCATGAGTGGCCAGAAGTTGAAGGGACTCGAGCTATTGGAAAGGAGCCTGGGGTCATGGGAGGATTAGAGTACTAAAGAAGACTTCCTTCTATTATCCTAGGTTCTAGTTATTCCACCTCTTGGGGCCTCACTTTCCCTATCAGTAAAATGGGAATGAGATCTTCTTTGCAGAAAAGAGGGAACATCTATGAAGGCACCAATCACGCAGTGGTCACCAACAAAAAAGTTTACTATTATTGTTCTCTCCAGAATGTTTTTTAAGTTTGACTTTTAAAATGTATTTTGCCTCGATTTGTCTGTCAGTGATGGGGTTCCTGCCAACCCCACCTTAGCAACTAGGAAACGGAGGTGACTTGGCAAAATCTATCACCTTGCTCTGTGCTGATGCATTGGCATAAGGCAGCACTCTGTCGGACACGCTGGAGTGTTTCACAAAAGAAAAGGTGACTTCTTCTCATTTTGGTTTCCCCAAGACCCCCCGAGGGCACATCACTAGCAGAGCTGAGGCTTGGCCTCCTGGCCTGGGAGACCCTCGCCCTGCAGCTCGCTCTCACCTAATTGCCTTAATTGGAGACTCTCCTGGAAGGGGTCCAAGAGGTATCTCATCAGTGTTCTGCGTCCCTGCCAAAAGCCAGCTAGCTGGAGAGGGAGGTCACGGCCAACAAGGGGAGAGGAAGGCAGCAGAGCGTCTCCCTCTGATCTATCAGCACGCGGCCGCTGCGGGGCGCTCCCCTTTCCCGGTCGCCACTGTGTATACCTGCCTGTCAGCGACCAGGGCAGGACTGGTCAGCTGGGGGACGAGTGGGTCGTCCACAGGACCTGAGGGACAGGAACACTGTAAACTGTCTAATTGCCACTCTGCCTCAGCAGCAGCGGTTTGCGGGCCCAGAGATCCACGCCGCTAGGGCTCAGGCGGGAGATGTGGGTCTGTGTCTGGGGCAGCATGAAGCGTCTCTGCCAGTTCCCCACCCTTGCCAGGCGCATTTGGCAGTACCGGGAAGTGACAAGAGCCCGTAGGTTAGGGCTGTCTGGCCTTGGCCTGCCATGGTTCCAGGTGGATTTTGCCTGCTCTCTACCATCCTAGGCTCAGCTTCACTTGCTGTCACTGGCTGCCCCCTGGCACCCAAGGGCAGCAGCGTGTTGTGGGGAGAGGGCACTACACTACACGTCTCCCACTGTCCCCACATATGCTTCGCCATTTTCCTTATACTTCACTGGCATCTTGTTGTCTAGTGTTAGAAGGCCACCTAAACACACTGGTAACAGAAACTCAGTTTAAATGAATTTATCTTTTCTTCTGAGACATGGTCTTGCTCTGTCACCCAGCCTGCATCATCGTAGCTCACTACAACTTCCAACTCTTGGGGTCAAGTGATCCTCTGGCTTCACCTTCCTGAGTAGCTGGGACTACAGGTGTGTGCCACCATGCCTGGCTAATTTTTCTATTTCTTTTTTTTTTTTTTTAAATACAGAGTCTCACTATGTCGCCGTCAGTAGAGTGCCATGGTGTCACAGCTCACAGCAGCCTCAAACTCTTGGGCTTAAGTGATTCTCCCGCCTCAGCCTCCCAAGTAGCAGGGACTACAGGTGCCCACCACTACACTTGGCTATTTTTTTTGTTATAGTAGTTGTCATTGTTTAGCAGACCCTGGCCAGGTTTGAACCTACCAGCCCCGATGTATGTGGCCACACCCTAACCACTCAGACACGGGAGCTAAGCCAATTTTTCTATTTCTTATACACATCTTGCTGTATTGCCCAGGCTGGTCTTAAATTCCTGCCTCAGCCTCCCAAAGTGTTAGCATTACAGGTATTAGCACTGTGCCCAGCCTCTATTAAAACTAATTTAAACAAAAATGAGAAATGATAGGCTCTTGGGAAATTGAAGCTATCGTTATCCCGATAATAGCTCACTCTCTCCTTGGTCCCCACGTTTCCTATGCTGCTTTCTTTCTCCCTCTTCTTCGCTCACTAGGTAAGATGCCCACAAATATCTCTAGCCAACATCACGTTATCTTCACAGCTGGCAAACAGAGCACAGACAGCTGCCTCCTTTTAATCATTCCAGAAGAAACTGTGGGAAGAGCTCTGCCCGTTCTTGAACCCAGTACTTTTCCCAGCCTAAGTCATGTGCCCAATTTTAAGGTCATGTCAACGATGCTTGAATCATACTGTCTAGAAATGGGGAACGATCAGTCCCCTAGAAGATCCTGAGAAGACAAAAACCATCTATTGACAGTCCGGTGGAGAGGTTCATTCACATGTATTCTTATCATGACTTATGCTGTATATAAATTTAGCTTTTATATGATACTAAATACTCCTTGTGATCTATTAGTGGGTACTATGAGAAAGAAAAATGTACCATGGCTTCAATTTTATTTCATATTTTTGTTTGTTTGGTTTTTTAATTTTAATTTGTTATAATTATTATGTATTCTTAATTATATTACGGGTATAATTATAGGGTAAATGTGATGTTTTGACATAGGCATACAATGTGAATTAATCACATCAGAGTAATTGGGAGTATCCATCACCTCAGGATACCAATTCCATTCTTTAAGTTATTTTAAAGTATACCTTAATTTACTGTTGACTATAGTTACTTTGTGGTGCTATCAAATATTATTCATTCTATGTAGCTACCTAACTATATCTTTGTACCCATTAACCATCCCCACTTTATCCTTCCTCCCCACCACCCTCCCCAGCCTCTGGTCACCATCATCCTACTCCCTGTCTCCCACATATGAGTGAGAACATGAGTGATCTGTCTTTCTGTAGTTGGCTTATTTCACTTAACACAATACTCTCTAGTTTCATTGCCAGGGTTCCAGTTTTCTAGCGAGAGATACAAGAAAGGAAAGAAAGATTAAACACAAGTCCTGAAGTGTCCAGGGGTTACAGAATGACCTTGTTTCATTGGTGGTAAAAAGCAAAGTGAGGAACAGGTAGGAATGGTTTGGAAGGTATTAAAATGCTATTCAAATCTGATAACAAACCTGCTCACGCCCACCCACCTGAGATTTCCTGAGCCTGGCCTGGTCACCAACCACTCTACACCACCAACCACTCTACTTCTACCACAGGGAAAAGGGAGAAAAATGACTCATTTGGTTTTAGTTCAAAGGGCTTCCCATCTCTCTCATTGTCTTAAGTGGTGGCTGCATTTTTTAACCTGTTTGAGGCTCAGACTCCCCAGACCAAGGTGACTTTGGATTCACTTTTACAGAATTTCTTTCTTTTACAAGTATTGACGAGTTCTCAGTAGTTGAAGTGAATCACTTCAAGATGATACAGCCAAGTCACAAATTGCTAGTGGAATGCTTCGAAAAACTTAATGAAACTTGAAATAGTCACCTGAAAGCTATAAAGTTTATGAAAAATTGATGAATAGGGACTTGGCATAAAGATCCTACACATGTAGTTCATTAGCTTGATAGTTAAATATAAAATAATGCTAGGGGAGTGAAATTCTCATTAAATTTAAATTTCTATGAAATAATTAGAGACACAGTATCAGGAGGTGTGAGAGTGTCAGTGGAATTGGGTTATTGGGAAGAAGCCAGGATCACGCGTGCCCAGAGCTAGCCTTATCCCCTTCTCTTTTAGAGACCAGATAAAAGGTAGCGCCTTCGCTAGTAAAGTGGAACCAAGAGAAAAGGGAGCTTCTTTTTCCTCCTGTTTTGTCTTAGATCCCGTAGAAGGCAGAAGAGGTGGCAGAAAACACTGTGGCAATAGCTACAATTTCCTGGTCTCAATCACTCAAGTTGTGTTCATTCAATGAACTGTTACCAAGGCCATTGTCAGATGACATTCTAGAAGCTGATGAAATCCCCAAAGTAAGATTTAGTTCCTGCCTTCAAACTTCTTACAGTGAACAGGTTAAGCCTATGAGATCATTGGAGCTTGA
>NW_003852438.1:2790966-2795374 GCF_000181295.1 Otolemur garnettii | reverse complement strand
AAAAAAAAAAAAAAAAGGAAATAATAAACAGAAATGTTCCAACTTCCATGCAAATCATAAAATGACAGATTCAAATAGCTCAACAACCACCAAGCAGAATAGACATTAAGAAAATCATGCCAAGACACACTATGATCCAGTTGTTCAAAATCAATGGTTAAAAAAATTCTTTTAAAGCAACCAGAGGAAAAAGGACACCAGACGTATATAGTAACAACAACAACCAAAACAATGGCCCCAGACGTCTTGTTGGAAACCACATAATCCAGAACACAATGGGGCACTATTTTTGAACTGTCAATCTAGACTCTTATACCCAGCAAGAAATTTTTCAAAAATTAAGGTGGAATTAAAACTTTTTGAACAAACAGCAACTGAAAGAATTCATCACTAGCCATCTGTACTACAAGGAATATTAGAGGAAGTTTTTCAGGCAGGATACTACACATAGAAAAGGATGTATACAAATTATTGAAGAGTACCAGAAATGGTAAAATACATAAATAACTTCCTTAAAATATGATCGACTATTTAAAAAGAAATGATCACGGTGTATTGTAGGATTCATAACAAGTGAAAGCAAAATGTCTGACGATAGCAGGAAGACAAGAAGAAAGAGACAGAAGTGTAGTGTTCAAAGATTCTTATGTTATACTGCACTTAATGTGGAATGATATTTGAGGTTAACTTGTATAAATTAAAATGTGTGTTAGCTACAAATACAAAATATTCAATTCTGTGAAAAAACAAACACCACTATCCAAAGAAAAAGAAGTCTCCTTATAAAAAGTTACCTGTATCCAAATGTTTATTGCAGCACAATTCACAATAACGAAGATATTGAATCAACCTAAGTGCCCATCAACTGGTAAGTGAACAAAGAAAATGTGGTAGACACCCGTGTATACACACACACCCCACCATGGAGCACTACTCAGCCATAAAAAGGAACGAAATAATGTCTTTCTTGGTAATTGGATGGAACTGGAGATTATTATCTTAAGTGAAGTATCTCAGGAATGGAAAAACAGACACTGCGTGTTCTCATAAGTGGAGCTGAGTGAGAGATATATACGGTTATGAAGAGCAATAGTGGACACTGGAAACCAAGAAGGAGGGAGGGTGGATGGAGAGTGAAAAAGAAAATCTATTTATTGAGTACAACATACGCACTATGGTGCAGCCCAAAAGTCGCCCCTAATTTCACTATAGGTAGGGAAATGAGAAACTGTAGCTAACTGTATTTACAAAATATTCTTTTTTTTTTTTTTTAGAGACAGAGTCTCACTTTGTTGTCCTTGGTAAAGTGCTGTGGTGTCACAGCTCACAGCAACCTCCAACTTCTGGACTTAGGCGATTCTCTTGCCTCAGCCTCCTGAGTAGCTGGGACTATAGGTGCCAGCCACAACGCCCGGCTATTTTTTGTTGCAGTTTGGCCAGGGCTGGATTTGAACCTGCCACCCTCAGTGTATGGGACCCGTGCCCTACCCACTGAGTCACAGGCGCTGCCCAATGTACAAAATATTCATTACAAAATTTTTCAAAGAGGTGGCCAATATGCAGAGAATATTTTATAAAAATTTGTCATGAATATCTTATAAATAAGGGTACATGTAGCTACAATTTCCCATTCTCCTAGGGGCAACTTTTGGGGCACCTTGCATTTTGGTAATGGATACACTGAAAGCCCTGCCTTCAGCATGATATAATTTATCCACACGACAAAAAACACTTGTAGGCTTTCAGTTTTTTGAAGGTTAAAAAACCCCCCAAACTCCAAAGTCCTATTTCAATGATTTTATCATTCTCAAATTTGTATATATTATTCTGGTTTTAATTAGTTACAATGGCATTTTTAACTTCAAAATCTAACCTGTCTCCATAGTTCAACATCTGTTCCTCTTTTATTAAACATCGCCAAATAACAGCAGAGGAAGTATTTTCAGCATCATGCTGGTCTCACAAAGCTAAATTTGGTACTGTGGAATTTGTTGGTGAGGACAAATGATGTGAGAATTCCTATGCTTGAAGTAATGCTGGCTTGGGGCCATTTCTATTTCGATGATGGGTTTGGAACAAACTGTGTTTACAAACTGATTCTGCCACTTATAAACAGTACTACTTTCTGTGAGGGAAAATATTGAAGGTCTGTGACTTGGGGGTCCTATACCTTGCACAGAGCAAAGGAAAGAACATACCCTTCTCTGGTGCCCTCCCTTATTCTTTTTGGAATGAATATGATTTTTGGAAACCACGTTGGAAAATTTGCTTACTTAATAAATAGCCATTCTTGTCCGATGAGTAGGAAAGAATACTGACCTCATTTATTTTTCCACCAACACATCTCCCTGTTCAGGGCTAAAGTGGGGCATATTTGGAACTGTTAGCTTCAAAAAAGGCCTGCAGCTTACGGGAGTAAATAATGTGGTAGTAACATAACATGCTAAGTGGTAGTGTGTAGCTTAGGGAAGTGAGGCTGTGTCTACGTAGAGGCCCAGGCAGACTGGTTTATGTCTGGCTAATGGCCTTTACCTACTAGTAAAGAACTAAAAGGGAATTCAGGAGGTCTGCCATTTGCCAGACCTAAAGCAAGGCCACTTAACCTCTCTGGACCTCAGTTCCCGCACTGGGCCAGGGCGATGTTTCCCTAAATGGAGGGCACACCACTCACATATTTTCTTTTTAATACATACTAATGTATTTTAGAGAACACAACTATTTTAGAAAATCAAACTACATCCTACCATGACTTTATTAATATTATTGATTAGGATGAGTTAAAAAATATAAAAATCAAGTCGATATAAATTGACAATATAAAGACAAATACGGACCGAGTTTCCCTAATCCAAAAATTAAAAATCCCAAATGCTCCAAAATCTGAAACATTTTCGCACCAACATGATTCTCAAAGGCAGTGCTCATGAGAACATTCCAGATTTCAGATTTTTGGATTAGGGTTGCTCAACTGGTAAGTATTTAAAGCCAAATATTCCAAAATCTGAAAAAAATCCCAAATCTGCAACATTTCTGGTCCCAACCATTTTGTATAAGGAATACTCAACCTTCATTATGTAAATAACAGGCCAGATAATATAAAGATGGGGGGGGGGGTTGAGAAGATATTCAATTTAAAACCACTAAGAGGTGGGTTTGGAAAGATATTTTAAAGCATACACAACTGTACATAATTTTCATATGAGAGTAAAAATAAAAGAGGAGAAATATCATAGCAACAAAAATTTTAAAGCCAGACATCAGATGGACATGATATAACTTACCTAAACCGTTTACTCAAGAAAGCTGAATCCTAACCCAGCAGTGGGTTAGACAACTTGAGAAACTTGATTTTCACCCAGAACCTCTGAAAGGCCCAGGAATCTGTTGTCCTGGTTAAGCAGAATAGGCACAGTGGGAGGTAAATTCAAAAAAACAGCTGTGGTTGAAAATCTGCTTAAGAAGGAGCAGGACATCCCCTGCCTCTCCAGACAGCCAGAAATCTGCCTCTCCTCACTGGTGGAGAAGACCCCAGAGGAGAATTAATTCTTCTGAAAGATCCAAGTGCTGGAGTACCAAGGGCAAGAGGGTTGAAAGATTCATACAACTAGGTGAAAGTTTGGAATATGCTAGTGGGAAGTACATTCAAAATCTTATCAAACAAACCATAGTACTAGTATTAACTCTATAAAGCATTTTCCAAGGAAGACACATAGTTGTGGAAAAGAAAAGTAATCACAGTTTACTGTATGGCTCAGTTGTCAATCGTGTTTTCATGATTAAAGTAGATAATGTCATCCAAATATAGATTTTTACCCAAATGTCTATATTAGGAGAATGAGAAAGGAGGGTGGGAATTGAGTGTGAAATATTGAAATAAAGCTTTAATCTGAATCTTCTTAGTAGGAGGTCAATATATAATGCTGAAAATTTAGAAATAAAGTGCAAATAAATATCAGGGCTTGTTTTAAAAAATGAAGAATCAGAGGGGAAATGTGAAACTAATGATTTAGAAGCATTAAAAGTGGTAACTTCCAGGAGTGGAGGACAGGTTTTATTTTTCATAGTAAATGTGATAGAGCTATTTGATCGTTTACTATATGCAATTGATACGATTTTTAAAATTCCATTTAAGAAGTTATGAAGGTGCTAAACAAATAACTGGATTTTGGAAAATACTGGCCTGGAAGACTGTTAAGCTCTGACAGTCTGTGAATTTATCCAAAGAAACAGTAAGTTGCCACTCTACAATGCCACTTGTTTGTTGCCATAATACCCAGAAGCTTAAGCCATGTACATCCTTTTAAATTATAGTAAATTAGGCTCAGCACCTGTGGCTCAAGTGGCTAAGGCGCCAGCCACATACACCTAAGGTGGCGGGTTCGAATCCCCAGCCCGGGCCTGCCAAACA
>NW_003852438.1:2789723-2790758 GCF_000181295.1 Otolemur garnettii | reverse complement strand
CCCTCTGACACTTAAAACATTTTAAGTACTCACATATAAAAGTATATTTATACACTTTTGTCTAACAAAATACTACTTCCTCTCTCCCTTCCTTTTTATTTATTTATTTTTTTTACAAAAATTAACCTCTAGAATAGCTGAGACCGGGATGCAAAGTTTTAATAGTTTCATTTTTGTGCCATTTGTTAAATAAATTAACAATATAAGAGGGACAGGTATGTATCTATTCTTAAATGAGTCAAAGTATATAAACTACTAGGTAATAAATCATTTCTTGGATTCCAGGAACCTGGGAATAGAGAGGCCATTGGGATGTGAGGACCTTCTTCAGCAAAGCAGATGGATGACTGGAAAGGCCTGGAAGTATATCAGAAGAAAAGAAAAATTAATAGATAATGACTAGATTTTACATCTGATGGTTTGGAATGTTCTATTGCCAAGAGAAGTCCTTCTGGTCACATGTGATTTCACAATAATTAGGGCCAGCTGTATCTGAGCAAACCAGGTCAAGCCAGATGCCAAACCCCAACTCAAACACTCACAGAAAGATCCTCATTGTCAGGAGCCCCCAAACGTCCCACAGAAAATCAAGAGAAGGTAACCTAGGCGATCTCTTCCCAGGCTCTCAAAATGTTTTTTCTCCTGAATTTTGGTAACTTCTCTGGTTTCTGCCTGGTGCTTGATATCTGAAGGTAACGCTACTGACGTCGTATTGTGAGGACATGGAAGAATTGGTTGGTTTTTTTTTTTTTTAAAGGCTTCATTAACAACTTTTCCATTCTGCTGGGATTTGTTCTTGGATTACTGCCCTTACCCACAAGTCAAACCAACTCACCCATAATTCACATATTTGTTGGCCAGTGAATATGAACTGTGCCAGCCTCTTTCTGAACTGGAGAGGAACTGGGGTGGGGGTAACACATGCTCAGTTATAACTTTTGATTTTCAACAAAATGATGTACAAGAGGTTTTTATTCCAAAAAATAAGTACAAAGTACTTTTTCTTTTTTCCCAATAGAATAATGTGTTTGCTGA
>NW_003852438.1:2787975-2789649 GCF_000181295.1 Otolemur garnettii | reverse complement strand
TCTTTCCTTTCAAGTCATTTAAATCACATTCTTTCTGTGGATTGTGGATTTAATGGAGGACTTTCAAATAACAGGTCCTTTCATCTCATGCTTCTTTTATTTGTTCTTCAAGACAACTTTATTTAAGCTGCAACTTACAGAGACCCCCATGAAAGTCACACAGCCTTTGGCTTCAGTAGTCCTAGAGTAAGCCAGATCCTAAAGTGGTATTGGGGGTTTACCCAGTCCCATGCTCCCTGCTTAACTCAAGTTGGCCTGCTCTTGCCTAGGTCACTGTTTCCACTGGTCTCTTTGCAGCTGAAAAGTAGGTGGACCAAGAGCCACAGCCCTCATTGCTATTTGCAATGGTGACTAACTTGAGTCTTAATTCTCTGCATTCCTAAAGTTGACTCACTTCCATCCAAAATCCTCGAGCTAGGCTTGGAACTCAGCTTGGGCTCTCCAAAAGGCTGTTCCTGTGAGCTGTGGCCTAGGATAACCTTGTCTGGATCAGCCCAGCATTGCACTTCATCTTGGAGACCTGGGTCTGGCTTGTTTAATAGGATATCCTAGGCCAGGCGCAGTGGATACCTAGCACTCTGGGAGACCAAGGCAGGTGGATTGCTTGAGCTCAGGAGTTCAAGACTAACCTAAACAAGAATGAGACCCTGTCTCTACTAAAAACAGAAAAAGTAGGCTGGCATGGTGGTGTACGCCTATAGTCCTAGTTAGTTACTCAGGAGGATCACTTGAGCCCAAGAGTTTGAGGTTGCTATGAGCTATGATGGTCACAGCACTCTACCCAGGGCAACAGAGTGAGACTCTGTCTCATAAAAAAAAAAAAAAAAAATGATATCCTGAGATGGGAAAGAGAATTTGGAGAGAAATGTTCTGAATGGACCTGAGACTCATTGGGGCTACTTGACCAGTAGAAGTGCCAAGAAAATAGCCTGATCCATCTGTCCTGGGCCTGGTCTCCATGTCAAAGGTTCTGTACAAAGCAGGTTGTCTTAAGTGCAGGGGGGGCACACTAAATTTGATTCTCTGCTTTTATTACTATGAGCCACACCCTAGATTCTCTCATTTCCTGTAGCAAAAATAGTTTAGAGATACAAAACCATTTTTCTTAAAGGCATTTTAACATTTGTTCTGAATAATTAAATAATGTGCAATGGAATTCATACCACAATTTCTATGTTTCCCCTGTTTGGAGGAAAGGTATATAGTTGACCATTGAACAATGTAGGGATTAGTGCTGTCGGGCTCCTGTACAGTCAAAAATCTGTGTCTACCTCTTGGTTTCCCCCATATTTAAATACTGATAGCCTACTGCTGACCTCAAACCTTGCCAATAACATAAACAGTCAATTAACACATATTTTGTATGTTGTATGCATGATATACTGTGTTCTTACAATAAAGTAAGCTAAAGAAAAGAAAATGTTATTAAGAGAATCATAAGGAGGAGAAATACATTTACCACCATTACGTGGAAGTGGATCCTATAAAGGTCTTCACCCTCATCACTTTCACATGGAGTGGGCTGAAGAGAAGGAAGAACTGGAAGGGTTGGTCTTGTTGTCTTAGGGGTGGCAGAGGCAGAAGAAAATCCACAGACAAGTGGACCCACGTGGTTCAACTGTCAACTGTATATATTTGTGGGTCAGTTGTCTATAAAACAAAGCGTTTGCACCC
>NW_003852438.1:2786361-2787698 GCF_000181295.1 Otolemur garnettii | reverse complement strand
TTGCATTGGTTTCTAGGTCTTATAATCTAGTTTAATAAAACTAAACTTGACAAAAATAGGTTAATAGCACAAAAATATTTTTCTGATGGAATCAGAGAGCACAGCTAATAAAAAACTACAGGCATAAGTAAACAAGGAGAATACGGTAGAGCAAATACCTCTGGCACATGAGGTAAAAAGGACGGTCTAGTTCAGTCCCAACTGAAAATATTAGTGAGAGCAGAGGTATAGTTAGTTTACAGCTCATGCTTTTGAAATTTTTCTTCTTGTAAATATTTTTAGCACATCTCCTATGTTACTGCAGTTTTCTAGGTATATAACTTCATAAAGAGATAAACATTTCAGGAGTGAGCATGCTTAAACTCTATTTTAGTGATGGGATGTACCATCAAAACAATTCAGAGGCCACTGTGAAAGAGGCCAATTACAACAACAACAACAAAAATGCCCGATTATTCCTCCAAATTCACAAAGCGAATGAAGGGCAGCCAGAGATAAGCTCCAGCCTTCTCAGGTCCCAGCCACAGCCAGCTGCCACTTCTCGGGGTCGCTGTCATTCTCTGACTTGCCACCTCCTTAAAATACTATTGTGAATATTATACAGTATGTGAATTAAATCCATGATGCAGTAAAATAGATAATGCCGGGAAAGGAAGGAAAGTTCTGGAGTCAGACAACTGTGGGAGGTAGCCTGGGCCCTGAAAATTAATTTTCCTCATCTGTCAATTGGAGGTAAATGACCTCAGAGGTTGATAGAAGGATAAAACGAATCAATAAATACAAAATCTCTTCTCCCATGTGACCATTATATTTTAATTATAATTCATTAAATTTAACTCTAGAGCGTGAGTTTGGTCCGAATACTTCTATAAGTTAGAAACTCTGTGGAAACGAATTATTCCCTCAATCCCCAACAAACTCACCTGGACAATGCCCTCCCCAATCAGAGACACCTGCACTGAAATTCTCCCAAAGATCAAGACAGCTCCTCTAGATGCTTCACTCTGCCGAAGAGAGCATCCAGTTACTGTAACTCTCTTGGCAATACTAAGGCCCACATCTCTAGGAGACCAAATTCTGAAACCAAGCCCCAGGGAGTCATATCAGAATCTTAGGGGTTGGCTCAACGCCTGTGGCTCAAGTGGCTGAGGCACCAGCCACATACACCTAAGGTGGTGGGTTCAAATCCAGCCCGGGCCCGCTGAAACAACGATGGCTGCAACCAAATAAATAGCCAGGCGTTGTGGTGGGCACCTGTGGTCCCAACTACTTGGGAGGCTGAGGCAGAAGACTCGCTTGAGCCCAGGAGTTGGAGGTTGCTGTGAGCTGTGATGCCA
>NW_003852438.1:2782247-2786308 GCF_000181295.1 Otolemur garnettii | reverse complement strand
AAAAAAAAAAAAAAAAAAAAAAAAAAAGGAAAGAATCTTCGGGGTAGTGGTTTGAAAAGGCAGATCAACACAAAGTTATAATTTTGTATTTGTAAATCAAAAATGCTTATATAACACAAACTATAAATAAAGTAAAATTCAACAAGCCAGCTTGGCTGGTGGGGATATCTAGAAGATTCTGTGAATATAAAAGGTGTGGCAGGGGGGATGAATTAAGAAAGCCCCTATAGGGCGGCACCTGTGGCTCAAAGGAGTAGGCCAGAGGTGGTGGGTTCAAACCCGGCCTCAGCCAAAAAAAAAGAAAAAGAAAAAGAAAGAAAACCCCATGTCAGAAACAGGGGCAGATGTGAAAGTTTTACATCTAGCAAGGGGGACAAGTTTTTAAAAATAATAACAAAAGATTTCAACAGGCACTTCACCCAACCAGACATTCAGCTGGCAAATAAGCATTTAAACAGATGCTCAGGGCCATTAGTCATTGGGACATACAAATTAAAACCACAGTGAGATATCACCATGTATCTTTCAGAATGGCTTAAAAAAGGGGAAAAAAACTAAAAACATCAAATGCTGCTGAGGATGAAATCTCATATTTTGTTAGTGAATATTCAAAATGGTACAATCACTTTGGAAAATAGTATCCCTACCAAGCAACCCCACTCCTAGGTATTGACCCAAGTTTACTGAAAACTTATGTTTTCACGAAACCTGTACGTGATGTTTATATTATTGTTAATTTTACTTATAATCAACCTAAACTAGAAATAACTCAGATGCCCTTCAACTGGTGAATGGATAAACAAACATTAGGCAATCCCTGGGTTACAAACAAGATAGGTTTGTTCTTCAATGGAATTTGTATATAAGTTAGAACAGGTCCATTCACCTATTACCTGTAATAGCCTGAGTCGTATCCTAGTCCGATATTTATAACTCAAGGACTTACTGTAATAGCCTCTGTTCATGTGTGTAAGTTGTACATAAGTTGGGGACTGCCTATATAGCCATACAATAAAATATCACTCTGTGATAAAAAAGAATAAATTATTAATCCATCCAACAGTGGAAGAAGCCAAAACCAAAATGCTCCCCATTATATGACTGATTCCTTGTATATTAAGTTCTCAAAAAAAGACAAAACTATAACAACAGTTGGGGGTGGCTGGAAATAGGAGAAGGATTGACTTGCACAGGGACAACACAAAGGAATTTGGGGGGTCATGGACTATCCTGAATGCCGTCACTATCCTGGTGGATATATAACACAAAGTATTTTCAAAATCTATAGAACTGTATAGTCCAAAGAATAAATTTTACTGTGCACAAGTTAAAAAAAAATCAACCAGGTTGTCAGAGGCTACTATGGATTGCAGACTGTGGCAAATGCTTCCATTATTATTACAGATGAATGACACACCATGCTGAAGAGAATGGGGAAGAAAGAGACCAGCCTGAAGAACTTTGGAAAATAGTGTTTCCAGTGGATACTCTAGGGCTAAAGACAAAAAGAACTGTATACAAACACTATGTTCTAGCAAGTAAATTTTTCTCTCGCAGGGTATGGGTTAGCAATTTTGAAACTCTTGGTATATGTAGTACTAACATTGAACAAGTAAGTTAATACATTGTGTATATAGACAATGAGAGTCAGGTTTCTCCCAGCTGCAGAAAGAAGTTACAAATAAGCAAAGGGAGAATGCTAGAATCAGCCCTGCTGTGCTGGGTTGGGTCCCAGGTATCAAGAGTGAACTCCTCTGTGCTTGTGTGTTTTTAATTATTGTTAGATTAAGGCTTTTCAACTTTGGTGCTGTGGACGTTTTGGCTTGGGTAATTCTTTGTTGTTGGGGATAGTCCTTTGCCTTGTAGGCTGGTTAGCAGCATTCTTTACCCTATATGTGCTAGTAGCTCCCTCCCTCTCAGTTGTAACACCCCAAAATATCACCAAAAATTGCTGAATATCCCCTGGAGAGTGGGGAACAAGTAACATAACCCAAGGAAGAGAACCACTGAGTTAGATTTATGCAGAAGTAAATACAGGTCTGTGTGTATGGATGGGTTATTACACATGCAATATTTCTTAGCTCTGTTCACTGAGAGGACCCAGAAAGACTGATGCTCCAGTAGCAGTTGAGTCCCCTCCCACCAAGTTTTTGGTTTCTATTCCCTAATAAAAGGAATTTGAGATCTTTAGAGAAGAGGTTGATTCCAGGGATGGTGCAGGGAAAATGCAAAATGAGCCTGATACTTCTTGTGATCAACAAAATAAGGACGTGCTCAAAAGAACAGGATGGGGCCTTGCTGAAACCCGAAAGAACTTCCAATAGCCAAAGCTGGAACAATTGGAACAGCTAAATAAGTGACAATAATATTGGATTCTAGTGCAAAGAATGAAATAAATATCCACGCGTCTATAGTGATAGAAATAAGTGGCAGAGAAGGGCAACTCTCCCTTCAGAAGAATCAAATCAATAAATGTAGAAGAGACAAAGGCGGGCTGGGTGCAGTGTCTCATGCCTGTAATCCCAGCACTCTGGGAGGCTGAGGCAGGTGGATTGCCTAGGCTCACGAGTTCAAGACCAGCCTAAGCAAGAGTGAGACCCCCGTCTCTAAAAAATAGCCTGGCATTGTGGCAGATGCCTGTAGTCCCAGCTAGTTGGGAGGTTGAGGTTAGAAGATCACTTGAGCCCACAAATTTGAGGTTGCTGTGAGCTCAACCTCAATGCCATGGCCCTTTATTTGGGGGGGGGGGCAAGAAAGTGAGACTTTGTCCCCCCCCCAAAAAAGAAATGACAAAGGAAACCATTAGAACTATTAGAACACTACACAGTGGTCACTGAAACATGTGAGAAACACTTACGGATGCTAAAATGAGTGGGTGAAAGATTCAGACAAAACAGGATGTTAGAGAAGCCTGGTGGATAGCAGCTGAACCAGATGCTCGGTGTTATATCACTGAGAATGAGACCTGCCGGCCTTATGTGTTCCCTGAGACGGTGCTCTGAGATGGGAACCCCACCTGCAGGGTCTTCCCTCCAAATCCCTAACCTCAAGCTAACCAAGAGAAAACAGCAGACAAATCCAAACTCAGGGACTTTCTACAACGCCCCTGACTTGTGGTCTTCAAAACTGTCAAAATCACAGAAGGCAAGGAAAAACCAAGAAACTGGAACAGATTGGAAGAGATTAAAGAGAAACACCAGCTAAATGCAATGTGGGGGTCTAGAATAAAAAAAAAAGGACATCAGTGGAAAACTTGGAAACTCCACTGAGAGCCCGCAGTTTAGTTAACAGAATCGTGTTAATGTCACCTTTATTATTTCACTAATTGCACCATGGTTATGCACGAAATAAACATTAGGGGAAACAGGGTGAAAGCTATACTGCAGTCTTATTCAACATTTTTTTTGTCTCACAGCACACTTGAACCTAAGGTTAAACTTCCGTGGCATACTTAAATTATGTTGATTTAAAAAAAAAGAGTAAAAAAATACTTACTGTGCTTTGAATGTGTTTTGAAAATAATCTAATTAACAATCTTTAAAATTGTTCAAGGCACACCCAAGATCCTCTCTTGACACACCAGCTGAACATCACTGCTGTATGGGAACTCTCTGAACTGTTTTGGCAATAGTTTTGCAAGTCTAACATTATACAAAAATAAAAAGGTTTTAAAATACGAGGAGCATGGAAGGCATGACACCCTCAGTTCAACGTAACACCTAAATTATATTCCAGACGCTATACACTAACCCTAAAAACAAATAAATTTTCTAGGAATTGCCACCAAAGGTGAGTGGAGGTAAGCAGGCAACCCTGAGGCTTACCATATGTTCTTTGGTGTCAATGGTTTTTAAGGCTGGAATGTTCAATCCTATTTGATATAGATTTATAAAACATGCTATCCTTCCCCCTTGCCCCCTGTAAATCAACGGTTTGAAATAACCTAAGAAAGAGGACTCCAAAGTAGTTGTCAGAGTCATTTTGAATGGAAATGAAAAAAGATGTACAACTTGACTCTTCCTGACAAAACCTTCTCTTACTCCAGCAAGTTTTTTTTTTTT
>NW_003852438.1:2776557-2781938 GCF_000181295.1 Otolemur garnettii | reverse complement strand
AGTCAACCTGAAATGTGCAACGTTGCAAGAGGGCTGGTCAGAGAGAGAGCCTGGAACCACCAGGAGAACTGAGTGGAGAGCCAGAGCCCACCTCAGAGACAGAAGCATTGAATACGTTGAGGGAAGGGCTCACTTCTCACCTCCACTCAGCACCCCCTGTGGGCCAGTTTGTCATACTCATCCTTCCTGAAACCCCCGTGAGGTGTACTGTTTACTTTGTGTCCCAGTTTGGTAGGTGAGACAACCAAAGCTGAGGGCAGCTAAATTACATGCTCAAGGTCACACAGCTACAAATAGTAGAGCCAGGTCTTGAAGCCCAACATTCTAATGCCACAGCCAACACCATTGCTACTTCCTTCAAGGCTTGAATGTGGTCGCTGAGGTTAAGCAGTCTGAGACTAAGAAACTAGGAATCATCCCAGGAGCTGGGATTCTTTCTGGTCATGAGTGGCAGAAATAAGACAAGGTCTAGAAGTCAGACCAGATGGAAAGGGTCAAGACAGGAAGATGTCCTCCGGCTCAGAAGTCAACAGACTGACTCAGAAGCAGGGCACGGAAATTGCCCTTTTCCCAGAGTAGAGAATGTTTGTTTAATGGACTTCCCTGCTGGGAGTGGGAACTGATGGTGGATGTGAGCCATCCATCCCACCTTGCAGTCATTTCAGACGTTTGATAACGGAAAGCCAGTCTAAAGGGGACAGTGAAGCCAAATGGTCAGGAGCACAGGGTGGGAGACGTGCGACTCACATGCTGTGTGACACAGAGCAACTTATTTACCTCTCTGAACCTCAGATTCCCCATCTCTAAAACAGGGGTCCTAACTGTGAAGCAGGTCTTGTCACACGCAACCCTCCGGTGGTGTCTGATCACAACCAGAGCAAAACCCCAAACCCACGAGGCCCCCTGTGATCTGAGCCTGCATCCTACCCAACCCCTCACCCGCCCTCTTGCTCCTGTTGCAGCAGCCACACTGGCCTCCTTGTGGTTTCTCCTACTCTCGCCCGCACTTACCTCAGTAGACAATCAAGTAGTCTTGCACTAGGGTTGCCTCTGTCTGGAATGATCTTATCCCAAATCCGTGCTTGGTTCTTTCCTACACTTCATTTGGCCTCTGGGCAGAAGCCCTTTCCCCGACCACCCTCCTCTCTCTCCCACCATCTTTCTCCATCTCCCCAACCCCCTTCTTCTGCTTTACTTTACAACATTAACCCCACCACTGTGACATTGTATTACACAGCCATGCCTTTATTTGTTACTGTCCTTATATCCTACTTGAATGTTGGCTCAGCACCCTGAGAACAGTGACTTGGTTGAAACCGTTCCCAGGGCTTAGTGCCTGCCTCATAGCCGGGACTCGCTCGAATGTTTGATAAATGAGTGAATGAATGAATGGAGCCTTTCTCGTAACACTGCTATGGAGATTAAAATTAAATGATGTGTGTAAAGTGCTTGTTAGCACTCAACATGCAAGGGGAAGAGGACTGAGGCTGCAGATACTGTTTGCTTTGGGCTGAAAATGGAGGTAGGAGTAGTAGGAATTAAAGGGATTCTTACCTACAGGGCCCATGATGGCAAAAAATGGACACCAATTTAAAAGTTCATTATTGTGAAATTCTTTAAAAGTCACTATGGCACAAAAAGAGGAAGAGTGACGCCACTTGCAAAAATCAGACATCTGGTAACATGAAGCCAGTCTAAAATGTTTTCTTTTTTTCCCGGTTCCCATTCATATTGCCTACCACCAAAGGTTCTCCAAATTGGGCCACATTTTCATTTTTACTGGTGGCAGCATGAGACATTATTTACACATCAGTCTTGTGTGTTTAGAAGCTGCAACACATGACTGATTTTGTTTTTAAGAGCTGATGTTTGGAATATACTCTGACATGGACAGTAGGATCTGTTGCCCAGAGGCCCTGAGCTAGCAAGTCTTCTCCGCCTGGATTGTCGTAATCCCTTGGGCCCCTGTGGCCCTGGTCTCGATCACAGCAGGAAGGAACCGGGTGTGAGGGGCTAGCCCTTTTTAGCAGGGTAGCCCCGAGCAACCTCCGAACCAGCCTTTTAGTGAGATGTACAACACAGGTGAGGGGAGTAATTAACAAATGACTACGTGCTGAAGGCTCAGGCTCTTTCTCCACAAGGAGCACGTACAAGGAGCACGTGTGGACGAATGGCCCGAGGGTCCACCCCTCAGCTGCAGATCATCTTGCTCAGAGGTCATCTGGCTCTTGGCGTCTCCTACCCTGGATTATTGCAAAAAAATCTGTGGATTGTTTTCCATCACTTATTTCCTTCCGTCCCTTCCTTCCTTCTTTCTTTTTTTTTTTTCTTTAGACAGAGTCTCACTCTCACCCTGGAGTTGAGTGCCATGGCATCAGGATAGCTCACAGCAACCTCAAACTCTTGGCCTCAAGCAATCCTCACACTGCAGCCCCCTGCGGAGCTGGAACTACAGGTGCCCACCATAATGCTCTGTTAATTTTTTCTATTTTAGTGGAGACGGGGGTCTCACTCTTGCTCAGGCTGGTCTCAGACTCCTGAGCTTAAGCAATCCTTGACCTTCCAGAGTGCTAGGATTACAGGAATGAGCCACCATACCCAGCCACTCTTATGTCTCTTAATAATCTGACTCAGATTATTTTCCCAAACCATAGAACAGAGCACACTCTTACACCTGCATAAGACACCACTGCCTACCAAGTACCACAGAAGCGCCTTTGAATCCCATTTTAGGCCTTCAACAACTTGGCTCCAAGCATCTTTGCAACCTCAAGCTAGATTCCTCTGGTTTCTAGATACAGGCGTCCCTCACTGTTCACCACCCTGGAAACAAGGTCTGCACTTGTGTACTTACTCCTCAACCTGAAACTCCACTCACCCCACTATCAAAATTCTGCTCAAGGCCTGCTTCCAACACGTACCTTGTGCCTTCTCTTTTGAGTTCAAGGTTTTCTTGCTCCCTGCCCTGCCCTGTGCCTGTTCTTCAGCACCACACCTCGTTCATTTTGCCTTGTTTTAATCAGTGCATCATCTCTGTCTCTTCTATCACAGCCAAAGATCTTCAGCGCAGAGACTGGGTCTGATTCTTTTGGGGGAACCTTCGGGGTTTTGCACAAAGTGGGTGACCCATGGAGGTCTGATGATGAATGTTTCCTTTGCAGCTCCGCTCAGTCTCTGTGGTTTATCATTTAAAAAATTTTTTGAGTTTTAATTATTACGGATATATAATAGTTGTGCATATTTATGGGGTGCGTGTGATGTATTGATGCAGGCGTATTGTGTGTAATGATCAAATCAAGGTGATCGGGGAATCCATTCCCCATGGCTCGCTCTTTATGGAGAGTCCACCAAGAGGGGACACTGGACACAGCTCAGCCGGGTCTTCTCTGCCACCCACATCTTCACTGACATGTGCCCAGAAAAATCCCGTGAACTTGGTTTTAATTTGCTTAATGTTCATTTCTTAAAGAAAATATAAGTAAATTATAGCTGCTGGGCTGGGAAAGAAAACAAACCACCAAAACAAACATCAGGCAAGCCCACAGATAACACATGGTGGTGTTAATCCATGAAGATCACTTGATTTTTATGTCATTTGAAACCTCATATTCATCCCCTCATTTAATGCAGCAGTTGCTTAACTAGCACAGAATTGAAGTTTCATGGTTTATAATAGGATTGAGGTATGATGGAACACTTACATAACTAAGCTTAAAGCAAGGGGGTGGGGAGAATAGTAAGAAAGTTACCTAATGTTAATTGAAGGTTATTTATAAAATAAAGAAAACAACTTAAATGTTCATCACCTGGGCACTCATTCAGTAAACTGGCGCCTATCTGTACCCCTAATGTTGTACCACCATGGGAAACTATGCATCATCAGGAGTTGAGTGAGAAAGGCAAGCTGTGAAACAATGCGTATGGCACAATTTATACTGGGAAAAACTTTCTATACAGGTGCACACACGTGTAAATAAATTGTCCATAAATATATACAGATACAAGTACATAGTATATATGTGCTTATGCATATTATATGCAAATACTTATATTAAAAGATTTTTTTTTTTGAGACAGAGTCTCACCTTGCTGCCCTTGGTAGAGTGCTGTGGCATCACTCCTTCCTTCCTTCCTTCTTTCCTTCCTTCCTTCCTTCCTGCCTTTCTTTCTTTTTCTTTCTCTCCCTCCCTCCCTATCTCCCTTTCTTCCTTCCTTCCTTTCTCTCCTCCTCCCCTCTCTTTCTCTTTCTTTCCTTCCTTCCTTCTTTTTTTTAGACAGAGTTTAAACTCTTGGGCTCAAGTGATTCTCTTGCCTCCACCCCCTGAGTAGCCGGGACTATAGGCATCCTCCACAATGCCTGGCTTTTTTTTTTTTTTTTTTTTTTTAAAGCAACAGGGTCTTGCTTTTGCTCAGGCTGGTCTCCAACTGCTGAGCTAAATCAATTCACCTGTACTGGCCTCCCAAGTGCTAGGATTACAGGTGAGAGCCACAGCACCTGGACCAGTGCTATATATTTTTTTTCTAGAAAAATACATATATTCAACAGTTAACAGTAATTGTCTCTAAAGAAAGGAATTGGAGGGGACGTCTAAGGGGGCAGATAATATTCACTTTTTCTTCTTTAAGTTTCTGTGTCCTGTGCATTTGTCACAGTAGATGCATGTCATATTTGCAGTTAAAAAGGATGGTAACAGCAACAAATCATTGAAAGAGGAAGTTCCTGGGCAGAGAGAGGTCTGTCAGGATTGCAATAAGCACACAGGAGAACTCAGAGACCCAGATGGGGAGCGGCCAGTGGGCCACAGGGAGCTGAAGCCACTGTCCTTTCTGGGGATCTGTCCCTGCATTATCAGAGTCCTAGGAAGGAGCCTAGTGTATCACCTGGCTGGTCCATTTCTCCTAAATTGGGGACAAATGGCTTTCTCTCTTGTTTGAAACATCTTCCGGGGAGGATCCAAGAGCCCACCGTGGAGTGTAGGTGGAATCAGAGCTGTGTCTGATCCAGGCCTCTCTGGGAGCACACAAGTATGTTCAACTCACATTTGAGCCTCCTTAACGGGCACCTAGTCAGGACTTTTTCTAAATAAGTACCATGAAAAGTTTTGGAGGGCATCTTCAAGTTGCCGTCTGACAGTTTGTGTTTTAGGCAGAGTTGTCTCAATCCATCTTTCCTCCAAATACGTATCTATTGACTCTCGCTCTCCGCAAAGGCTGGTGCAGGAGGTGGAGATGGCTTTGCCTTGAACCTTCTGATTTCTTCTCCGCACTTCAGTGTCCTCATCTGTAAAACCAAAACGTTGTGCTAGATGATCTCCAGGGCCTTTGTAAATACTAACATATATATTCCTGTCTCTAAACCCTCTGCCAGAGCTGGGTGGGGC
>NW_003852438.1:2775459-2776349 GCF_000181295.1 Otolemur garnettii | reverse complement strand
TTTGAACAAGTAAATGATTGAATGAATGATGTTACCAGCTGAGAGAAAGGTTAACTTCCTTACAGAAAAGCTTGAGCTGCCTAGAATGGACCTTGAGGTCCAGTTTGACAACAACTCTGATACCTGTGAATTCCCTTCTCTTCTGGGAAGGTCTCCTTGGTGGCTAAGAGTGGCCCCAGGTGCAGCCAAAAGGACCAGAACACTTGTCCCCCTGAGACTGGCAATATCCAGCCATGGAATGTTCTTAAACAAAAGTGTTTTTAATCTATTGCTAAATTGAGCCCTTTATTTTTCAATTAAGTAAACTAAACACTAGTGAACAGATGGGTATAAAGGTGTTACTGTTTTAGTAAATAAATGCTACTCACTTAAAGGCAGCATTTAAAAAAATGTACAAAGCCTGAACAATGCTTGAAAGGTATTTTGCTGTCTTAATTAGGTCAAACTAATTTAAATATATTTTTTATTCTTTAATTGGTTCAATAAATTCTTTAAAGATAACAAAAAGAAGAACTATAGCCAACTTGAATTATTCACAGATGCCCAAATTCAATTATTCAAATTAATTTATAATAGAAAAATGATATGTTAAGTTGCACAGTAGACTCTTCCAGAGGCTGCCTCTCCCTTTTACTGGTGGTATCAATCTTTCCTGTCAGTTCGTATTTCACCGCATCCTCTCTGACTTCTAATTCTTGTGTTTTTCTGCTAGTTCCTTGTTCCTGCCAGATTTTCTCCTTTTAACTAGTTGCTGCAGACATCTCACAGCCAAATGGCACCAAGCTTCCCTACTTCTCATGTCTCTAAAATGCTGCGTTTCCTTGTAAATGTGTGTGCCCGCCACAAACCAACACACCTGGAGAAGATCAAACTGTGATATATGGCCTCTT
>NW_003852438.1:2758339-2775270 GCF_000181295.1 Otolemur garnettii | reverse complement strand
ACACCTCACAGCAACCTCCAACTCCTCGGCTGAGGTGATTCTCTTGCCTCAGCCTCCCGAGTAGCTGGGACTACAGGCGCCCACTACAACACCTGGCTATTTTTCTGTTGCAGTTTTGTGGAGGTCGGGTTTGAACCCACCACTCTTGTTATACAACGGGGCCAGGCACCCTATCCACTGAGCCCCAGGCACCGCCCCTGGCCTGTGATTTAAGGAATGTTGGTTCACTTTTCTGGGCCTCAGTTTCCCATTGTCCAAAAGTGGCCACCGAAGCCAATTGACCTGTGTGTTTCCAGCTCTGACTTTGCACTGTGTGGTGACAGGCAGCATTTGTGAGTAGTTGAAATGATTTATAAACCATTGTAGGTCAACCAGGAAAGGATAATGTAAGTCTTGAGAAATACAGCTATCAGCATACCCATAAAACTCACGTGATCACCATTCTTCCTGGAGATATTAGGAAATTGTGGTTTAAAAACAAAAAGCCCTGAGCAGCAGTCCTGCACTCATTGATTAAAAAAAAAAAAAAAAAACTAAATCAGTATTTTTTCTTTAAAAAACCCCAAACTTTAAACAGCATGCATTGAGATGAAAGAAAAGTAAATGAGAATGAAAAAAATGTTTATTAAAGTTTTTCAAATGGTAAGTCACCCAATTGTTCCAGAACACAAAAGCCTTCCCTGTTTTTGTTACCCCGTGGCTCTGTGATTTAAAGCTGCTGACAACACCAGCCACTCACAATGACGCTGTCCCCCTTTCGCCTGCACACAATCCTAGCAGACACTCATTTGTATGTATGGTTTCAGCCTGTCTGCTGTGTCTGGTCAGAGGGACAGTTACTAATGGCATATGTTAATTACTATCCACCAACTTCCTTTCATTGGGGTGTTTATTAATACTCTCACTTCTGCGCATTGAACCGGCTGGCACGAGGGTCTGCTGGCAGCCCCAAGTTCACGTGCTGTTTTCACGCTGGGCTCACAAAATATAATAGAATTTTCCTTTTGAATAATGAAATTCTTTCTGTTTCTATCTCAGCCGAGAGCTTTCTGAGATGCCTGGAAGGTGACACCAAAATAATAACTTAGAAACAAATGTTTTGATGATGTGGCCCCCTTCAGGGTTGGTCTTGATGTATTCTGGTACCATAGCATGACAGGTATCCAGCCACCTCTTTAGACATCTCTTCTTTATTATTAAAAAGGAAAGTACCGAATGACCCTCTTTCTAAGGGTGTGGGCCCAGAAGCGGTGAAATAACTTAGTGTTCGTTTGAGTATAAGCTATGTTAAGAGGAACGCCAGCCTTCTCCGTGCATGTCTCTAGACGAGATTTCTCAATAGCACAAGAATACCTAGTTTACCAGCATTTAAGAGAGTGGGGATTGGGGAGCAGGGGGAGAGTAAGCTATGGAGAGGTCTAAAAAGCCCAAACCGGGGGCAGCGAGATAAACTATGAGTTGACATACACAGCGTCCACATTTCACAATAATCCCACCAACAACCACAAAGAACTCTTTGGGTCTCTCTGTCTCACTGATTGCACGTATCCTTTTTAAGTGCCTTGAGGAGGGGAACGGACAAGTAGCCATCATGGATGTGTCGCTGCCAGAATGAGAAAGCAGGAATGACATGGCAAACAAGTGTTTTTCAGTGCTCTCCCCTGGGGACGTCCCCCAGCAGCCACTTGTCACGGAAGATCAGATGCAGGAGAGAGTTGGTGCAGAATGCTAAAGAGGCGTTTCTCAGATGCTCGCTTTGTGGGGACTCATAGTCGATGCCACTTGAAAGGCAATCAGAAGTTTTGTTCGCATCTGATCTGATCAGGCTGCCTTGCTACAAATATTAGATTCCTGAGTTCTTTGCTTTCAAAGGAGAACACAGCAAAAAAAAAAAAAGTGATTTTTGCCAAAGGAGTTTCACAGCTGCAAAAGATGTGAGGATTTTGTAACTTCTTTTGAACCAAAGCTAAGCAGGTCTGTGCACTGTGCTCTTAGTCGCGTAAGGCGAGCAGATGCCTTTCCTTCTCCCACTGGGTCCCAGCTCTCTGGCCGTGCCTAGCTGCACTCTCTCACAGGTCTGATATCAGGAAGTTCTGGGAAGAAAGGCTGGTGGAGGAGGGCCACTAGCCCTGGGAAGGAGGCCTTATGAGGAAATTCACTGAATCAACAAACACATGTTACCTACAAACACCTGCCATCCATCCGTGGTGCAATAGTCTGACTATATCTACTCACTTTTAAAATATCAAAACACTTCTGTGCTGACTGGTAAAATGTCTCTACCTTGAGCCTTCCCAGTGCCCCTCCTCTGCTGCAGACTAATCTCTTCTCCCAGGACCCCCTGAATTTCCTAAGGTTACATGCCTACAAGACTAGCATCTGGTCCCAAGAGGGCCTCCAGAACTCTGCTCCAGCCCTTGGTGGTGGTGCCACCGACAGGGGTGCAAATATTTAGACTATCATCCTTGCCTATAACGTCCTTGCACTAAGCTGGGTGTTGGTGACACACAGAAGAATAAAACACTGACCATTGTCTTCCCCGAGCCTCCGATCTAGCGGAGAACTATCATGAAAAAGGATTCCATGCTAAGCCCAGGATTTTCAAGATAGTGCCACTTTGGTGAAAGTGACTTGCAGGCTTGGAAACTGGACTTTATCAACATGCTAGAGTGGGTCAGTTTCTCAGGGACAGATTCACATCACTCAAGCTCTCAAGAGACTGCTTATAAACCAAAATGACAATTTATTAATTTGCAACAAGAAATAAGAACTTCTAAGCTGAGTGGACATTTGTGTCACCTTGACTAACACGTTCTTTCCCAGTAGGAAATTAAATAGGAAGACAAATGGTAATGAGAACGCAGGCTGAGCAGGGGATATTAGAGGGATGGTTTTAATGTCCCAGGGTGTCAAATTTCTTAAGCTCGTGCCTTCACCTCTTTTTTGGGGATGAGCCCACCAAATAGAACTGGCTGTTCCTGGGAGGTCACCCATGTACCCACCCCTTGGCGAGCCCTTCCTCTCTGACTCCCACTTTCTCTGTTCTCTGCAGACAGCCTATTTTGGTTGACATGGTCTATTTTTAGATTTGTTAATACTACCAACCAGGGTCCTGCCAAACTCTGTTGATTTTTTATCCCTGGCTTGGAAGATAAGTCCGCCCTCATATGCAGACAGACAGACAGGCACACACACACACTGATCCTACTGTTTGGGTTAGAGTGTTATCATTTAACTCATTGGTTCCCAGCTTGGCTGAACGTTTGAAGAATCAAAGAAACTTTTGGAAATCTTAGTGCCTGATTCCCACTTCCAAAACTTTTGAATTAACTGATGTAGGTGCATTCTAGCTATTGGGCTTTTTAAAAGCTCCCCAGAATTCAGGGCTGCTGAAGAGTTGAAATTCAGAGAAAAATTGAATTTGAGCAAAGTTTGATTGGTGAATGCTTTGACATGTACCAGCTCTTAATGAAAGCTGGGGTTTCAGCCTGAGGTGCTGAATTACTCCGTCTGGGGTGGGAGCCGGGTATGGGAATTGTTCACAATTCCCCAGTTGATGCCAATGTACAGCCAAGGTTGAGTCTGTTGGTCTAAATGTTCATTTGCCTGACTCTTCTGTGTCAGTTTCTCCTTGGACACGGCATTGCCCAGAGGAGAATTACGGGCACAGTCTGTAGAGGTAGACAGCAGCAACCTGTGTGTGTGACCTCGTGGCACCTCAGGAAGAGCATGTGGCCAGGACACAGCAGAGGAGCTCAGAGCTTGCTCGTGTCTTAACAGCCATACCAAGTGCGTGTCGTTTTCCTGTCGTGGATACAGGCTGGACTATAGAATCTCGAGCCCACATTTTCTGCCATATCTTCGAGGCACTCCAGTAGAGGTCAGGAGTTTGGGTGTGCTTGAGGAAAGTGCGGCCTGCTGTGTGCTCTCCTGCAAGGAGTCCGACATCCTTGTGTCCTGGTAATGCTCTTTTGGCTGTCCTCGGTGACTACCCACCAGAGTGCCCGGGCTTCCGTAGGTCGATCGTGAGAGAGGCCGTGCAACATTTTGATGCACATTCCCTTTAGCAGTGGCTCTGTGTGGCAGAGAAGCCAGAGACCGGAGCATTCCAGACTGTCATCTTCCTAAACGAGCTATGGATTTTCAATTTTCCTCACACTTCCCCAATTTCCTGTTGTCATTTCTAACTTTTCCAATGTGCATGAGAATGCATTTGAACTTCCCAGTGTCTGCGGCCTTGTCTGATTGTGGAGCATCTGGGAAAGCCATCAGCTCAGCTCTGTAAGCCACGATCAAGAAGTAAATGCGCTCCTGGGAGAGAAAAAGGCATTGGGCAGCACAGAGGGCTGCTCCACGCCTCAGCCCTTCCTTTTCCTGGGACTGCCAGTCATCAGACACGGAACGAATTTTGCATAGGGATGAGAGGGACATGGCAGGGTAATACCATGTACGGTTGGGCAGGTGGCACACATCTCAATTTCAGGGCACTCCACTGACACAGCCTTCTGTGGTCACCGTGCCCCATTCGCCCTCCAGGCCAGCCATACCTCACGGTCCTGGCAGAGTGCTGCTTTTTGAATTCCAGCTCCACAGCAGCCCCGGATGCTGGCTGCTTTGTGCTTCTCAGAAATGCCGCACCAGAGAAGTTGCTTTTTTGCTCCAGGCTTCACTTTGTTCAGCCAGACATTGGTAGGTGCTGTCCAGGTCTCAGCATGATTCTGAAAGTCACTCTCTCTAGGCCTGCGGGAGCCCAGCTATTTGCATGGCTGAAGCCATTTGTGTATAATCTCTCTGATACAATAAAGAGAACATTAATTTGAATCTTTCGGTAGCAGGTCTAAGGCAGAATTCTTTCCAGCCTTTCATCTAACACGTTTCAGATGTAGTGACTCCTTGCAGCTTCTCCCCAATTTATTCAAATGAAGAGCTAATATCTCCCAGAAAGTAACTATACAGGTTACCCTTCTTATACGGCATCTCACTATACCAAGCAAGGAGCAGCCAGCACATAAAATACAATTGTATAAGCACCTATAATTAAATATAGTCATATAAAATATCCTTCTCTTTCGACATGACCAATAAGCTACAGATCAGGATTGTCTTTGCCTTCTGAAACCAGCATACTGTGTACTGCGTTTACAGGATCCTGTGTGTACAGTTGTCTCAAAGATCTCAGCTCTCACTGGTCACGGTGAGGTGCTCCCCCAAATTGCCACATGATTCACTGAACCATAAATCCAGATGAAAAGAGACCGAGTCCTCACCAGGTAGACAGACCCCTGCATGCCTGTGTGAGGGGACCTGTGAAAAACACCTCGACTTCCTCATTGGGCAATACTTATTTGCTCATTATTGAAACCAGCAAAGGCTTCCAGGGCCCAGCGGTGGTAGGGGCCTTCTGTTCTTGTCTTTCTTTAACATGTCCCCTTTTCTCAAAAGAACCTCTTGTAATTGCTTAGCGTCAGCAGACATCATAGAGGTCACCCACGTCATCTGTTTGACACCCAGGAGGAGAGCAGAGGTGTAAAATCACAGCAAGTTTGTGGCAGATATAGACCCCAACTTCCTGCCCTGTCATTACAAATGTCACCTTAGTTTCTTCATGTCTCCCCTACCCAAAGCAGGACAAACCAAATTTTACCAGTCTGCCACACCCGCTAAGCCAGGACCTCTGTAGTCCTCCGTAAACTGCCTCCCTCTGTTAAAGACAAAATTATTACCACTGAGAGTCCATACTCACACATGGAAAAAGCAAGGAGTTTATTCTTATCAGGCATATGCTTGGGTCACTCCCAAGAGAAAAGCAGAAACAGCAGGGAGTGGCCCCTAAACAAAGGCCAGGGAAACTTTTATACACTTTCTCGCAAGGTACTGCGGGTTGCAATAAAATGCTGAAGAAGGTAGCTGAGGAAGAAGCTAGTGTCTGGTCACTCATTGGTCACTAGGGAGGTCTTGGGGTTCCGATAGGCCAACTGCCTCTCCGTGGTTGGGGTCTTAGCTGGAGTGGAGGTGTGTGAACTTTTGATTTGTTGCTGCCACCTGGGCTGTATACCTGATTTGATTTATGACCTTGGAGCTTCCTGCAGCTCTTGCCTCCTCCGTGTCTTCCTTCTTCCCCAGCTCTTTTATCTTTTTCTATTTTTGCCACTACCATCACTATTTAAAGGCAAAGCAGGAAAATAATAATAATAATAAATAGGTTCATAGCTGTCCCCTCTCACCTCCTAAGTATTTCTAGAAGCCTCTGTGGTACTCACGGACAAATCAGCCCTTACCAGGCACACTCTACCTACCTACCACCTATAGAGAATCCCTGTGTTTACCAGGCCTACAGAATAAGGACGCAGAAGAGCCCTCAAAATGCAAAAGCTGCCTTGTAGCCCCTGCTCTGATTTATGCTTTAAAGTACATAAGTTTTAGGAGAAGCAGTTCTCTTAGCCCTCTGATTTTCTCTGAGACAGAGTGGTGAGTGACTAATCAACCATCCTACTCTGATTTAGCTTTACTTTCAGTGACAGTAGTGTATGACAGGCGCAAGCTGCTCCTGTGAGGCTCCTGTTTCCCTTAGGGTGACTTCTTTCCCAAAAGGCTTCTCTGTCCTATGCAAATCAACTCTTATCAACCTCCCCCTCAACAGTTTATGATGTATGCCCAGAGTAGAATCCTGGCTTAGATGCAAGGTGGGGTTTCCACCACACTAATCATTTTCTCCTAAGTCCATGCAAATAATTGAATATTAAAGAGTTCCATTGGCTAGAGCGGAGAAGGTGCCATTGACCTTTGTTATAAATATGGTCTAAACTAAGACTTGTTTTCTGTTCCTCTATTTTTTAATCCACAGACACCTCCCCCAAGCTTCTGGTCAACTCTGCATATCTGACTACTGCAAACTCTAGCTGAGTAGGACAGTGCTGGAGAATCAATTCTTTCCTGCCCGACTATACCTCCATGGTATACAGGTGCAGACCCAGGCATGGCAGGGCCTAAAGCATGTATAAGTTTTGGCACCATCTTTAATATAAAGAATACAAAATTTCTAATAAAAAGTGGACATTTCTTTAGAACAAAAAAAGTCACAACAGGCTTGGTATCCATGGTACAGTGGTTAAGGCGCCAGACACATACACCAAGGCTGGCGGGTTCTAACCTGACCTGGGCCAGCTAAACAACAATGACAACCTCAATTAAAAATAGCCAGGTGTTGTGGCAGGCACCTGTAGTCTCAGCTACTTGGGAGACTGAGGGAAGAGAATCACTTAAGCCCAAGAGTTTGAGGTTGCTGTGAGTTGTGACGCCATGACACTCAACCAAGGGCAACATGAGACTCTGTCTCAAAAAAAGAAAAAAAGAAAAAGTCACAACAAATTTTAAAATTTAAAAAGCTGATGAATCACAGAAACACTATAACCCCTCCAAAAATCATAATAATTTTTATTTTTTAACTCCCAGAGACATCTCTCTAAATGCCTTTTTCATTAAATTTTTTTGGTTACACATTTATTAACTGCTTCTTTATATTACCATATTTTAATACTATCAATTTCTATAGTGATCATAGATAATTCAGTCTTGTCTCCAGCATGGTTGATGGGAAATTGTTTATTATTATTATTGACAATTAGAAAAGTTTTTTTTTTTTTTGGCTTCACAACATATTATTGGTCCTGTCATGTATATTTTTGGAATAGGGAAAACTTCTATCAGATGGCTTTCATATGTAAGATTCCAGGCATTTCAAATTTGTTGGTGCAGTAACTAATCTTCAATGGCCTTTGGGTTGGAGACACTCATTAACCAGTGTGGTTGGGAGGGGTCCTAAAGTTTAAGTTTCATTAACTTTCTGGAAACCCATGTCCTATTCCTCCCATCTTAATCTAGACAATGAGTAGGAAATTACCCACCAAACCCCTTTCTCTTCCCGCTCTTCCCACCACTGTGCTCAGGCTGCTACAACCATTGCCCAGACAGAGCTTAGAATGCAGCTTAGTATGCAGATGTGTCAGCTGTGGCTGAGATAAAGACACTGGAATCAGGGTCCCATGCTGACTTCCTTTCAGTGCTTTAGCACTGAAATCCAGTGCTAAAAGCACCTTTAATGAGTGGATACACTTATCCAGTCACTCTCCAAATATTGGGAATAAATTAATGTTCTTGAGTATCAACATACCACATCATCTTTCTTTGATCAACTGGTTTTCAAAATGTGCTGCAAAGACCCCTAGGCTTCCACAGGGGGAGCTGGTGGGTACTCAGGGCAAAAGGGAGCTTCTAGGCTGGGTTCTGAGTCCCCAGTCAATCAGACTTAATCAGATTCAAATGAATTAAATTAAAATGTTCGGTTTAAAAGTTTGGAAATTTTTCCAATCAATTCATTTTCATCAGGAAAAAGCTCTATGCTTCCTCGATCTGCACCCTGCCATTTAGAAACATTATCAAATTATTTGCCGATGATTACGAGTCAAAGCACTTACATAAATGCAATTAAACGATTATTCCTGTTCTGTGTTTTGCTATGACATATTCATAGAATATGTATATTTCAAAATTACATTATTTCTCCTTTACTTGGAAGTCTTCTGTTCAAAGTGCAGATGTTTGAGTAGAAAACAATTTGTTTCAGTTACTTAACACACATGCCCTGGGAACACCAACGATTTCTTGGTACAGCAGGGACACATCCACCGGTTGGAATTTTATTAACTTTTTTTTTAACTTTCCTTTTTAGCTCTCAGAGTTATTCCTGTATTCACTGGAGGTTTGCCCTAGTATTTTTTCCCTGGCTTTCTTTATCAAGCTCTACATTTTGCCAACTCTTCCATTTAGGTGTTTGCTTTTGTAAGATAATTTGCGAAGGAGAAATGATTAGCATTTTTTCAGATGTTGTTTGCTAGTTTTACGTTCTATCTGAGTCTCTCTCTTTTCAAGGTCATAGCACATGTATTACCTTTCCCTCTTTCTTCTTCCTTATCTTCAGGAGCAAGTCGGGAATCACATAGCTTAGGCAACTGGTAAGTTAACTCATACTTGGACAAGCCGGTTCTTGAACAGCTTGCTGGTTTTGATTCCACATTACCTTTCCTGGCTTTTTTCTCTTCCATGGGCTGCTTAGGAAAGGATTTCGGCTCCATCTCTGAGCCCATATGTCCTAATCTGGTAAATCCCACCTACTATCATTGCTCCAGCATCACACATGGAAGAATGACATCCATTTGGCTCCGAAGTGGTGTCTTCTTTCCTGACTCTGACTCCTGTGGTTTTTTAATTTAATTTTTTTTATTGTTTGGAATTCATTGAGGGTACAAAGAATTAGATTATACTGATTGCATTTGTTAAGTAGAGTCCCACCCCTGACACCTGCATTTTTAATGGCTAATGAGATGTCACTAGGAAGTCTCCTAGTGTCCCAAACACAACATGTCAAGTATTAAACCCTACCTCTCAGGGAAGGATGAATTTGCCTCCATATAATGTGATATACCACTGTGTTTGCTCTCTATTGTTGTTGACTTTGGGTGAAGTACAATGCTAATTCAATTAAAGTCCCTTTACAGGGTCAGCCAAATTCAAAATGGTGAGTACAAGTTTAAAATAAAACAGCTATTGTTAGAGGTCATCTATTTTACTTTAATGTGAGGCAGTCCAATCAAGCATTGCTCATGGTGATAAAGGTTCTCCAGCCTTCCAGAACTCTAGCATTCAGTCCTCCCATAGGGATCCAGGCATGTGCCCAAGCTGCCTCACAACCCATGTGTATAAGGCTATAAAATATGGAACATTTTCTCTGTTAGAAATCTTATTTGGGGGAGGGGGAGAGAGGATGGGTAAATTCACACCTAATAGGTATAATGCACATGATCTTGGGGAGGGGCACACTTATACCATTGACTCAAAATGAACAGAAGAAAACTGTGTAATCATAACATGTTGACCCCTGTAATATTCTGAAATAAATTAAAAATTAAAAAAATAAAATTAATGGGAAAAAAAGAAATCCGATTTTTGACAAATTTTGAAAACCTGTGAAAACATGTCCTTTGAGACTGAAATTTGTAACAAAACATTTCTTCCCAGGATGCTTCCATATATCCTTCTACCGCCATCCGTTTATCCCATCAAATATTTCCTGGGTGCTTTTTTTGTACCAGCCACAGTTGTAGATCCCAGGGGACCTTGGAGAACAGGCAACAGTGGAATTGACCTTCAGGAAGCCAAGAAACAAACAAACACACAAACAGCACACTTTGAAAATGTGGTAAGTACGGTGTGGAAAGGAAATAGAACGAGGGAAGGACGGGACAGGCAGATTGGGAGTCCGGCTTTGGCCAGGTGGTGAGGGAAGGAAGGGTCTTTTGTGACAGGAGCTTGTGCAAGGTGGGAATGAGCTATTCAGAGATTTAGGAGGAGAGCATTCCAAGGGAAGGAACAGCAAGGATTAGGCCCAGGAGCGGAAATGAGTTTGGTGTGTTAAGCAGGGGGTCTTAGCTTGAGGTCCACAGAAACGTGGGGGTGGGGGATCCTCTGAACTTGAACGAGGAAGAAAATTACCCCCCAATTGTCACTAACTGCTGTCTGAAATGGAACTTTTCCTCCAGTAACCACTGCCAGCAAACACTCTGCAGTTATATCAGCAGCGTTTCCCATCGCAGCACAGTTATTTCAGGTGTCAGGAAATGTTGTTCGTGCTCATCGTGACCTCAAGGTCATAATCATCATTAGAGCTGCTGCTAGGTCCTTTCATTTAACAGGTAGAAGAAGCACATGCAGTACTGGGACCCAAATGTATCTTTCAACATGCTGGTAACCCTGGCTCATTGTGATTGTATCCTTTATAATCTTATGTCTTTAACTTCACACATTCAAAAACCTTCTGAGAGGGGATCCATTACCTTTTCCAGTTCGCCAACACCCTCTATGGCACAGAAAAGGTTAAGAACCCCCTGTGTGGCTCGGCGCCTGTGGCTCAAGTGGCTAAGGTGCCAGCCACATACACCTAAGGTGGCGGGTTCGAATCCCCAGCCCGGGCCCGCCAAACAACACTGATGGCTGCAACCAAAAAATGGCCAAGCGTTGTGGCGGGTGCCTGTAGTCCCAGCTACTTGGGAGGCGGAGGCAGGAGACTCGCTTGAACCCAGGAGTTGGAGGTTGCTGTGAGCGTGATGCCATGGCACTCTACCACAGCTTGAGGCTCTGTCTCAAAAAAAAAAAAAAAAAAAAGAACCCCCAGTGAGAGGGAAGCAAGAAGCAAGTCTGAGTGAGGTGAAGGGGCGGTTGTATTGTTAGGGTGGAGGCAGGCAGGTCACCAGAGCTGGAGAGGCCGAGGCACGGAGCTGAGGTTTTTATGTTAAGGGTGGTGGGAAGTTATTGGAAGCTTTTGAGTAGTTTGATCACAGTATGGAGAAAAGATTGTCAAGGGAAGGAATCCTGGCCTGGAGACCCTAACAAGGCCAGCCTAGTTGGCGGCTGATGGGAACTCGGGCTAGGCAGGCAGAAGTGGAGGTGGTGAAAGAGGTCACGATTATGAATATGTTTTGAAGGTAGAACTGACAGGATCTGGTGACAGATCGAATGTGGGTGTGTGAGGGAAAAGAACACTCCAGGAAGACTTTTAGGTTTGTAGGAAGTGGGTGAAGAGTGGTGCCACTTTTGAGGAGGGAGTCAGGGAGGAGCAAGTCTGGGATGGGGAGGAAGCAGAATTCTTTTCTGAACGAGTTAGGTTGGAAATGCCCACTAGCCACGCACGTGGTGCTACTGAGCAGAAAGTTGGGTGTGAGTCTGGAGTTTGGAACAATGTGGAGATCCTGGCTATAGAATTGATACGTATTGTGATTGGGATGTTTGTCCTTTTCCAAGCCTCACATTGAACGTGATCCCCAATGCTGGAGGGGAGCCCTGCTGGGAGGTGTTTGGGCCTTGAGGTGGGCCTCTCATGAATAAATTCCTGCCCTTCCTGGGGGTCCAGTGAGTAGTTCTCACTCTACTAATTATCAAGATAGCTGGTTATTAAAAAAGAGCCTGCTGCTCTCCCCTCTTTCTTTCCCCTTCTCTCACCGTGTGAGCTCTGCCTATGCTGGCTTCCCTTTGCCTTCTACTGTGAGTGGGAGCAGCCTGCAGCCCTTACCAGAAGTAGATGCCCAATCTTGAACTTTCCAACCACCAGAATCATGAGCCAAATAAAACATTTTTTACTATAAACATTTCAGCCTTAGGAGTTCCTTTGTAGCAATGAAAACCAGACTAAGGCAATATATAAAGTCACGAGACAGGACAAGATCACCCAGGAAAAGAATTTGCCTAGTGCTCTGAACGGCCAACTCTTAGCCATCTGGAAGAGAAGGGGCAGCTGGCAAAACTCACAGAAAGTGGCAGCCAGTAAGATAGGAAGGGAGTTCGGATGTCTATGAAAAAGAAAGAATTTAAATTATAAAATATGCCTTACAAAATACTTTAAAAACCTAATTTTGTAACACAAAGAATAACAGAGGAGCAACTTCTGAAACGCCAGCGGAAACCATAGTTTAGTCAGTTTAGTATACAAATACTGGGGCAGACCCTGGGGCGACACTTTGGGTAGCTGAATTTTTAGCAGCCCAAAAATCATCTCCACTTGTGCCAGTGGACAGTCCTGATTCTATGAGGACAGGTTTCTTAAGTGGAAGTGATTTGGGCTTGTGGAGATCAATCTAATTTTTAAAGAGTATTTGTTTCAGGCCCACACAGCACATTGTATTCCAGGGGAGTAATCACCTGATAGAAAAATTGAAAGACTGCAGATAATTGGTTGAGATCCCTCCCTCTCTTCCTCTGGCCTAGGAGTGGCCAGAATCCCCTATGGATAAAGCTGAAGAGTCGGGACAATAGGAAAATCCCCACCAGATAGCATAACTGTGTCCTAGCTCCGAAAAAGCAGGGAGAATTCGCAGGGATCTGCTAAATCCAGAGGGCCAGCCAAGCCTTCAGACTCAGCCTACCTCTGCGTCATGATGGTAAGAGTAGAAACATCAAAAGTGAGCATTTGCAAATGTCTTCACTATCTTTCTGCCTCTCTCCAAAATGGTCCAAGCTCCACTTGTGCACAGACTGGCTCCTCTGACCTTTTAAGGCTGGATTTTGGTGCCATTCCCAAATGTGTCAAAGGTCTAGAAGAAGCCCCATGAAAGAGAATGGGGAGGAAAATGCTTCCCTGTCCTCACTTCTCAAGGCCTGAAAAAGGAACAGTAAGTAGAATCATAAAAACTGAGCAGTGTCCTTAGGGACAAAAAAAAAAACAAAAAAAACAAAAAAAAACACCTACTATCTGGCTGGCTCTCTTCATGGGGAGAATCCAAAATCAGACAAAGACTGCTTAAGAAATAAGACATAGCCCTTAAATATCCAGTTCTCCAAAATGCCTACAATTTAATTAAACAACAGGGTTGATCTCCTAGCTCTTATGAGCTCTTTTTAATTAAACTTTGCATTTCTCCTCTCTGCTCTGTGGGGGCATTCCAGGGTAGCATTTGGCTTGAGCAAGCAGTGACTTCGGCCACGGAGAATGGTTTGGAAAAGTCCCACTGCTGAGTTAACAGAATTCTCAAATGTGACTTTCATTGACTCCTCGTGTTCACCAGTATTCAGATAGTCAGGAACGCCCACCAGTGTTAATAAAACTTGTATGCCATGTTATTTATTTTTGGCCATCTGCAAAATATCTGACTCTATATAGAATTTGAAAGTTGAGCCCAGGTGCACCTCTTCCACCTATAAAATGGCACTACAATTCTCAGTCATTTTCTTTCTTTCTTTTCTTTTTTTTGAGACAGAGTCTCACTATGTAGCCCTTGGTGGAGTGACAAGGCGTCACAGCTCACAGCAACCTCAGACTCTTGGGTGTAAGCGATTCTCTTACCTCAGCCTCCCAAGTAGCTGGGACTATAGGCGCCTACCACAATGCCTGGCTATTTTTTATTGTAGTTGTCATTGTTGTTTAGCTGGCCTGAGCCGGGTTCAAACTCACCAGCCTCCATGTTATGTGGCTGGTGCTGTAACCACTGTGCTACGGGCACCGAGCACCAAGCCTACACTTCTCATTCTTTTTTTTGAAGTTTTTGGCCAGGGCCAGGTCTGAACCCGCCACCTCCGGTATATGGGGCTGGTGCCCTACTCTTTGTGTCAGAGGCGCCGCCCTAAGTCTCATTCTCAATACAGAATTTCTTTACTCTTCGGGTTAGGACTAAAAATCTCATGATAATGTGTATAGCGTGACATCTTAGGCACAGTAGTAAAATTCATGAAAAGCCAAGAGACCAATCACCCTGAAATAAAGGGAGGAAACTGCCACAGGAGAAATTGCTTGAATATGACACATTTTTAATCCTTAAGGTGGAGAGAACTCCATCTAGGACAATGAGGACACCAAATTATTATGTAGACATTATTCTCACCAACTACTCACGTTCTAACAAAGAGACCTCTATACAATGAAGAAATAAATAAGCAAACTCATTGACCAAGAAAGTAAAGAGTAAAGATGGGTATAAATGATTGACAGGGGAATTGCCTTCCTAGAACACTGGCTGTAATAATTTGAAACTGTGTGACCATTTTCTGCTCTGTAGAAACATACACCACAAGAACTATGTTCCCGCTGAGTTCTCTACCCAGATATGTTACATAATCCAAATGTCTCTATATAAACTCTGGAGTCAACATAGCATAGATTTCAGATTGGAAGCAAAATATACCAAACTAATTCATATTTTAAAAATCGAAGATCAACCTTGATAGATCAGTGTTAAAAATATTACTACCAAAAATTTTTTAATAAAAATATTACTGCCACCTTGCAACAAATTCTGTTTTAGAGTGTGGCAAAATGCCTAAAACTGACCACTGGAATTCTTTTAACAATGAACAATACAGGAAGAATGGCAAAACTCTCTCTCTCTCTCTTTTTTTGGCTTTAGTATAACCATTCACAAGTTGTGCTTTGGGAAATGTATTTTGTTTTACAGAAAATGCTAAGCCAGAAGCAATGGCATTAGAATGTGTATATAGAAACAGAAACTTTTAAATTAGAAAGATAAAAAGAACTTTTTCAAAGTTTGACTTTCCTCTTTTTTTTTTTTTTTTAATTTATTTTTGAGACAGAGTCTCAAGCTGTCACCCTGGGTAGAGTGCCGAGGCCTTAAGGCTCAACTCAGGCTTAAGCGATTCCCTTGCCTCAGCCTCCCAAGTAGCTGGGAGTACGGGTGTCCTACCCAACGCCCAGCTATTTTTTGTTGCAGTTGCTACCCGGCGGGCCAGGGCTGAATTTGAACCCGCTAGCTCCTGTGTATGTGGCTGGCCCCCTAGCCGCTTGAGCTACAGGCACCGAGCCAGACTTTCTTCTTTTTTAATACAACCATATATTTGTCTTTTTTCTCCTTCATATGGAAACAATAGTTCCAGTTGCTCTGTTTTTTCATCTTTGAGAGTTTGCTTCTTGAACAGGAGTTGGTTTTGTGCAAATTCCTATTCTACACAGAGTTCACATTTCAGGAAGAGGCCTATGGGGCTAAAAGCTGTGAGATGTGGTAGGGTTGGCAGGAAAGATGCCATCTTTATCACATCAGGGAAGATGATGGGTTTCAATGATGTAATCTCTGACCCACACGTTGATCACCAGCTAAACACTTATTGGTAGGAACACATTGGACAGCCATGGATGCCTTGCCCAAATTTAGGTAAAATGGCTTGGAATCTTCTTTAGTTTACTGGTAGAGCTTCCCAGATTTTATCATGTGAAGAGAAGTTGGGAACTAATACAATTATTTGTTCTTACTTTACTATTTATATATGTATCAGTATACTAGAGAGTCATTTAAATTTAGTTATTGATCTCTACTTAAAAGTGATGTATCTTAGGGGCAGGACACAATTATGAGAGAGAGATATTTTAACAAATGCAATCAGTGTAAACTAATCCTATGTACCTTCAATGAATCCCAAATAATTTTTTAAAAAGTGATATAAATATCAATGTTTTAATTTCCAATTATTCGTATTTGATGTCTGAAATTTGTTTAATGCCTAAATCATTGTACAGGAAAACATGTACCTACAGTCAGTCACCCGTGGGAAAATTTTCCCTTTCAATTTCTAATCTGGTTAAACATCTGCTGAACAATTGGTTTACATCTGCCTTACTTGTAACTTGTTTTTCGCTCCTTCCTGTTGTGACCTATTCATTCATTTGTTTTATTCATTCACTTAGTGAATCCCAGGCTCTGTGAAAGATGTTAGGAATACGTGGAAGACACAGAGAGGCAAGGTTCATAGTCGGTTGGCCCTCTGTGTCTGTGGGTGCCACATCCGTGAATTCAACCAACCACAAGTCAAAAGTATTTTTTAAAATAGTAATAAATAAAAATAACAATACAAGTAAAATATATGGCATAACAATTATTTACATAACATTTATGTTGCATTAGGTATTATTAGTCATCTAGAGATGATTTAAAGTACAGTCACATGCCATGTAACAACATGTTAGTCCATGATGGACCAAATATGCAACAGGGTCCCATAAGATGATAGTGGAGCTGAACGATTCCCACTGCCTAGTGACGTCATGGCCCTTGTAACATGGCAGCACAATGTGTGAGTCTCATGTTTGTGACGACGCTGATGCAAAGAAACTCTACTACGCTGCTAGTCGTATGAAAGTCAAATGCAATTGTACACAGTATGTACAATACATAAAACTTGACAATGAGGCTCAGTGCCTGTGGCTCAAGCGGCTAAGGCGCCAGCCACATAAACCTAAGGTGGTGGGTTCGAATCCTCAGCCCGGACCCGCCAAACAACAATAATGGCTGCAACAAAAAAATGGCCAGGCTTTGTGGTGGGCGCCTGTAGTCCCAGCTACTTGGGAGGCTGAGGCAGGAGACTCGCTTGAGCCCAGGAGTTGG
>NW_003852438.1:2740239-2758129 GCF_000181295.1 Otolemur garnettii | reverse complement strand
AAAAAAAAAAAACAAAAAACTTGACAATAACAAACAATGATGTTACTGGCTTATGTATTTATTATACTATACTTTTTATGATTATTTCACAAGGTGCTCCTTCTACTTACTGTAAAACAGCCTCAGTCAGAGCCTCCAGGAGATATTCCAGAAGGCATTGTTGTCACAGGAGGTGACAGCTCCGTGGCATGGTCAATTCTTCCACCAGTGGGGCAAGATGGGGAGGTAGACAGCGGTGACACTGATGATCCTGACCCTGAGTGGGCCTAAGCTAATGCGTGTGTTTCTATCTTGCTTTCTAACAATACAATTTTAAAAACAAAAAGATAATTAAATATAAAGAAGCTTATAGAATAAGGATATAAAAAGAAAATATTTTATGCAATAGTACCATGTGTTTATATTTTGACCTAAGTATTATTTAAAAAGAGTCAAAATTTAACAACATTTAAAACCTTATAAAGTAAAATAATTACAGTAAGTTTTAGTTAATTTATTAATATTCTATGAATTTAGTGTAGCCTGAGTGCAGTGTTTGTAAAGTCTATGGCCCAGTAATGTCCCAGGCTTCCCTATTCAGTGCGTACTCACCACTTGCTCACTGCCTCACCCAGAGCAACTTCAGTCCTGAGAGCTCTGTTCATGGTAAGTGACCTACTTGGGGTACCATTTTTACCTTTTATATTGTGTTTTTGCTGTATCTTTGGACACATGAGTAGTCTAGCACATGTATAGTGACTAGCAGCAGTAGGTGATAGCCCCTAGCCCAGGTGTGTAGTAGGCTACACCATCTAGGTTTGGGCAGGTACCCGCACTGTATGATGTTCACACAACAATGAAATTGCCTAGTGACATATTTCTCAGAATGTATCACCGTCATGAAGGGACAACTGACTTCAGAGGATGTGCATAGGTTATATGCAAATACTACTCCATCTTTATAGCAGGGACTTGAGCATTCACAGATTTTGGTATCCTGGACAGTCCTGAAACCAGTCCACCAGAGGAAGATTATATTTTCTGCCAGGAAAGCCATATTGGAAGCAGCCACTGGTCACGTGATGTAAGGACCTCAGGGCACACGTGTGCATGCTGATTCCACTCAGATTCCCTCTGGCCCTCATGCCTTTATTTTCCTTTGCTCAGCTGCTCTCCTGTACTTGACTTTTCTTTGCAACATTTTATTTGTGTTTGAAAACTATCTAAAATCCTCTTTGGAAGAAGGCAGAATATAAATGAACTAGTGGTTCTTATTTTACACTGTAATTCAGCTATTTTAGCCAAAGCATTTTGTTATCCTAATAAAACACCCCATTCAAGAACCCTTTCAAAGCACGTTGTAGGTAGATAGGTGAATTGGGTAAAACCTACATGGCTCATCAGCCTGGATCGTAGATCCCAGAATGGAAAAAATTGGATGAACAATCCTCTTATAGGGATGTTTCTTAAATTGAAATAACAGATATCTCTCTTTTAAAAAAAAAAACGATTATCATTATCATAAGCCTTTCATTATTGATTTATTTCTATTATAATGCTACTTAAATATGTAAAATGACATATAAACTCCTTACACTGATTATACAACTATAAAGCCAAAACAGATTTACAAAGTAAATACAAGCAAAGCTACAAAACTAAAATATTCAAGTCAATAATTTTAATGCTATTGGAGAAGGCTGTTTTGCTGAAATTAAATTTCCAGCACAGCCTCACGTCCAATTTTTCTATATGTTTGGTTCCCTTTTTGGGACTTTTACTAATGTAACTTCAACAACTAACAACTAGTTACCTAAGAGTATTTTTTTCAAGGCAATATTAACATTTTCAAGACTTTGCTTTCTAGTTCAAGAAATTTCCTCTCATACGTAAACAAAATTGTCAATGAGAAATCCATGGATGTCAAATTTTAAAAGTAATTCAGGAAAACGGTCTTGTATTCCTGAAGGTAAAGTGAACATGATGATGTAATTGGAACATGCATTCAATGGATAAGAAATCCAATTACTGCTTGAATAGGAACAGAAAAGTGCTGCAGTGTATATTTACTATTACGCTTGCCGCTAACGAGTTTTTGCAAGTTGGTACCTACAACGATGGTATCTGCTAACAAGAGGGATACACACCAACTGCAATGGAGCAGATTCTTTTGAATGTAAAACTTTGACCATGGGATTAGTGAATCAACTCTCTCAGCAGTTTCCTCTTTTCAAACTCCTGCAAAATTTTTGTCCATATAGCATCCTCATTGGGAGTACAAGTATTGTGTGGATGTACTCAGAGTTCCATGTGCTTCTGATAATATTGATTCTTTTCTAAGATTACATTGACATTGAAATATAATATCGCATCTCCCCCCAAAAGAAGCAGCAGCTCCCAAGCCTCTGAGAAAACATTTGCAGCCCACAGGTGGAGAAGTATCTCTGTATGGAAGGCTTTGATATTAGGCAGACCCCTGTGAGGCAGAACAGGAGGGCCGCAGTGTTGGGAAGAAAGGCCATCTCCAAGCCCCAACAGCAGGTTGGCATTCTTTGCTTCCTCACTAGAGTCACCAATCAGCTCCAGCCCCCAATGCAGAGGGGTCCTTGTCCACCTTTTCTAGGTGGGAGTGATGAAAAGAAGGCTGAGGAAATCTGGGGCATTGCTTTTCTTACTTTCTGGTGCACACAAGTCCCCATAGCTCTTGGTCAAAAGCAGATTCTGACTCAGGACATCTAGAGTGGGTCCTGAGACACTGCGATTCTAACAAGCTCCCAGGTGATATAGCTGATGTCACTGGCTCATGGCTCACCAATGGAGAAGCCTGAGACTATAGGCCTGCTGGTTTCCCTTCTAGAATCAGCCTTAGAGGAGGCAAACTTTTCCTCTTTTGCCCTATGTGATTAGAAAAATTTCCTTAACCTTACATCTTATTTGAGACGAAGGCATTTTGGCTTCTATGAAATAGAGCGGGGACTTACTAAGTAGATTAAAAAGATTACGAGATTCTTATTTGAGTCCAAGAGAAAGCAAAGTTTCACCGGGTCTAAAGGATATTTATATTACAGGAATTTTTCATACCACTAGTTGGCATGCAGTTTCAATAAGATTAACAGCCAAAGAACCAACATATCAAACTCTAGAAACCCTGCTTTAATTATAAGTATGCTTAGTGGTAAATCAATCAATCAAATAATTTATAAGTGAGTTGAGTCGATTTATTTTCTTTTTGTGGTTGGATTTCAGTGAATGCCCAAAGCTTGAGCGTACCATGATATCAGCCTATCCCCATACTGATATTCATGGCTAGAAAATACTTTGATTTTTAATTAAATGCTACATATTATTGGAAGAAACTCATGACAAAACTGTCTCTTTCATGTTAAGCCTATGAAAATCTTGTACCACTATAAATGCAAATCTAACTCATAGTGGTTTTAGCAGATGGTGGATTATTTTGCTTTTCATCTAGCAAGAAGGCTGGAGGTTGGTGGCTTAGTATCAGTGGCTTGGTGATGTCGAGATCACTGTCTTGACAATTCCCCTGGTCTTTTTCTCATCATCACAAAACAGTTGCCTCTGTTTCAGATGTTAAGTTTGCATTTAATTCAGAAAGAAGGGACTTAAGGACACCCTCTTATTCATTGGTTTAGCCAGGAAAACCAGCATTTCCCAGAACTCTCCAGCAGACTTCTGCCTGTTGACATGACATTGGCCAAAACTATGTCACATGACTACTCCCACGCACCCCCTACCAATGGGGGCAAGGGAAAACAGTTTGGAAATAGATAATAGATTAGCCATCCAATTATTTTTATACCTCAAACACCCGTTTAACTGAAAAACAGAGTATCGTTTACCTTGTTTACCTTTACCTTTTTTTTTTTTTTTTAATAATACCTCTCTAGGCAGAAATTGTGAGTTTTAAAAAGTATGGGAGATACATGAAATTCCTGAAAGGGACCTTGGAAGGTCTAGAGACTTCTGGTTATGAAAAGTGAAAGATATTACCCAAAACTTCTTCTCAGAACATCTGAGACTGTCTTAAAGTAAAAAGGTCTTATAGTTGTCAACAACAGTCATCGAGGCATGTTTGATGGTGTCATCTCCTTAAATCCTCCACCAAGACTGCTGAATTTAGCAGAGGAGATTTGGTTTCCCTGACCCAGAGCCAACGCAGAGCTTTCACGGGGAAAGCTTCCAGAAATGCAGTGCAGTGCCATAGGACCAAGCACCTTCCCCTGGGTCTCTGGTCCTTTTCTGGTCTCATCACAGCAGGTCACTCCTCCTAGTGGACCCATGTACCGTGGAGACCTTGGTACAGCAGAATTTCCCCTTCCTGCATGTCCTGGTAAGACAATCTCATTAAGGAACCCAGAAAGGACGTTGACCAGATGGCAGCACTTGTTCCGTCTTTAATTCTTTGACCTCCTCTTTGTTATGATGCCTTGACATGATAAAACAGTTCTTAGCATTAAATTTTGTGTATTTGATATAATTGGAAACTTGCCATGGAGTCTTGGCTTTAACTGTCCTTAATCTTAATTCTTTTTATAAATACCAAGGTTCTTAGTGACTATTCCTAAGGAAGGATTCATTTGGCTTCTATGCATTTGTCTGTGTGAAGAGTATTCTGTTTTCGAGATCTACTAGGAGTTCTGCATTTCTAATCCTCTTAGAGAACTAAGAAGTTGGATGGCTGCTGTTATGCTATTAGGCTAACATATAAATACATTTCTTAGTTTACCTGTACTTTATGCAGTGTGTAAGCAAAGCAAGAGTTCTAGAACACAATGCCGGCCCCAGATGTCAGCCTCAAACAGGATAGAAAATATTTAGCCATATGTCAAGCCTTCTTGTCACTGTGACTAGGACCCACATCACTAAAAATGGAATATAATAAATAACATATATATATATATATAATCCCATCACTATACTGGAATATAATACAAAAAATTTTAACTTCACTAGTAGGAGAAAGTCTATTAATATATATTTGAATATATAAAAATATTTTTTAGATTTATTAGGTTTTTTAGAGACAGGGTCTCACTGTTCCTAGACTGGAGTGCAATGGCCCAATAATAGCTCACTGTAACCTAGAATTTAGGAACTCATATGATTCTCCTGCCTCAACCTCCTGAGTAGCTGGGATGACAGGCAAGTGCCATCAAACCTGATTAAAAAAAATATTTTGTAGAGACAGGATCTTGCTATATTGCCCAGGCTGGTCACAAACTTGTTTTGATGGGTTGTTCTTCCAGAAATATCTGTGCTAGGGGAAAGAATTTAAGATAGGACTCTGAATGGAAAGAGTTCAGCTCTTCTAGTACCTGGGTAAAAGAGATTTCAAATAAGGATTCCTATTTGAGACTCTTAAATCATACCGTGCAGGGGTCCAAGTCTGCCTGCTTTACCAGACTTGCTTTACCGCCGGCTTTATAAGACTTGGCCCCACCCACAGGTATGATTGAAAATACGTTCCCGTGAGGGAAACTACCCCAGACTTGCAGGGAAACAGCCTTGAAGGAGGAGGCGAGAAGCTCTGAGGAGAAACGGAACCTGCTCCTCAGTTTTCCCTGGATGCAGCCCCCAGAGTTCCTTTCACTAAATACTTTTGGAGGGTGAAGACTATAATTTCTGAGGAAAAAATTATGAACTAAAGGTCATATTTCATCTCAACGCTCTCATATAGTAAACAAACACAGAGCAGATTTGAGGGAAGAAACTCAGCCTTTCTGATGTACGTGGATGAAAGAAAATGTGCCTGTTTCGTAAACGCTTGGGGTGGTGAAGGCGGTGGAAATCGGAGCACTTCTTTCTACCCAGAAAGCATTTCATTAGCAAATGAATTGCGAAGAATATGACCCAGATATTTAAAGATGCAAAGAAACTCAGAAAGGGGAGTAGCAAGGTATTTGGAAATGATAAAAACTGCATGCCTGCTTAAATGCAAAAATATACCCTCACTGTTTGGAGAACAGTGTCAGCTTATGGGACAAGGCAATGACGGGGCTCTAAACACACGCCTTTGATGAGCTCCAGCTGGTTACTCCGTTTGGGGTGTGGCATTTCAATGTCTTTTTGTGTGTGCACTCTGCTAAGGTGCCAAGAGTTGTGTGTACACCAACTGCTGGGGCTTGGGTGGATTTTTTCCCCCGTAAACCAATTATGGCCCCCAGAGCTCCTAGGAGTCATGAAATCCTAATCTTTGCATTGGAGAAGACTTGAAAATGCTTCAGGGAGGTGGTTCCCAATGTTTTTAATCATGAGAATCCCTTTCAACCTTAAAAGAAAAAAAAGCCTCTAGGAACTTCCACAGGAGGTTGCATTTTAAATATTTGTGCTTTGAGAACATGCAAAATGGCAAAAGACTTTTATAAATTCAGTGACTTTCATAATTAATTTGTACTTCATTGATCAAAATAGCGTTTACAGAATTTGAAAAGGAATAGTATATATGCTTGCCAGATGTATTTTTCATTCCGAAGCAACAATTCACAGATCCCTTGTAAGAACTTGACCACTCCATCACTGGCTGTCTTTTATTCGCAAATTGAGAGAACCTGATCAGGCAAATTGCCCTTTTGAGAGATTACAAAGATCCTGCCAAGTTATTGTCCCGCCTATACTTGAAATACTTCAGTGACAGGGAACTCACTACTCAGAAAATCTCTGAATCATTCTGCTCATGTTAGACTAGTAGGCTTCCTTATCTTGAACTCAAGTTCTTATTACTTATCTAATTTGCTTCTAACAATTTCTTTCTTTTTTTTGAGCCTGAGTCTCACTATGTCGCCCTCCGTAGAGCGCTGTAACGTTACAGCTCACAGCAACCTTGGGCTTAAGTGATTCTCTTGCCTCAGTCTCCCAAGCAGCTGGGACTACAGGTGCCTGCCACAATGCCCAGCTATTTTGTTGTAATTGTCATTGTTGTTTGGCAGGCCCGGGTTGGGTTTGAACCCACCAGCTCTGGTGTATGTGGCTGGAGCTCTAGCCACTGAACCACATGCTTCTAATGACTTCTTTAGGTCTTACACACAGATCCAGCCCTTCTTCCACAAGGTGACCTTTCAAAAATTGTAGACAGCATTGAAGCTTTCTAAGCAGTCTCTTCTCCAAGCTAAACTCACCCAGCACCATGCAGCTTTTCTGAGTGAGTGCTTTCTTGAAATTGTACAGTTTTAATCTCTGAAGGTCCTGGGACAGTACTGCCTCTGAATCTAATCCTCCTCCCCTCTTCCACTGTCTTCTTTGACCCTTTTAATTTCACTCTGCTGTAATGAGGCATTTTTTTTTCCTCTGGATTGCTGGGCAGCACACCAGAAAGGGAGCCATTCAAGTGCTGCCACGTGAGTGTAGAAAACAGGTAAGATTCTGTTTTTCTGTGACTCAGAACAAGAATACCTTACTTCCATTTCCAATGTCATGTACCTCAATGGTGCAGTATGCAGAGGGGTATGTAGCTGGGTGGTGGGGCTGGGACTGAGTTCATGGGATCTGAGTTCAAGTCCATCCAGGTGCTGCTGCTGTGACCTTGGGAAATGTCCCTAACTGCTCTGAGTCTGTTTCATCATCTGTGTAATTAATAGAGTGATTCTGATGCCATGATTTGCATAATAGCAGCTTAGTATTACTGCATATTTGCTCTCCCTTAATGCTCTGCCTACCTCCTGGTGTTCCCCCTAAGTCACAGCGAGGAGGGAAAGACTGGGCTTGATCTACCCAACCCACTCCCCAGTGGCTGCCTTCCCACTTCCATGGGTCCTCGGTGTGGTGTTCTCTCATCAGACAACTTGTCCTTGTATTCCCCAATGCTCTAGTTTGCATTTTTATCATCTTTCTTTAATCATCCTCTTCTCACCACCTACCTTGCAGAAACAATACATTCTCTTTAAAAGAAAATGGAGGCTGTTTGGTCTAAATTTTTTTCAACTTTCTTCCCCTCCATCATCAAAATTAACAATGCCTTTCCCCATCCATCCCTTCTTCCTGTCTTAGGAAGCTTTATGCGTCACTCTTTCCAGAGCTAATCCATCCCCTGGGCCTTGATCCTTGATTTATCACTCATCTCCTCTCTCTTCACTGGCAAGTCTCTGATTTATGTGCATGCTTAATTTCCTCCATGCCTAAATAAACGTCCCACCTTTTGATGGTTCCCCCCACTTGTTCCCCCCGTCTTGTCATTGCTCTTGATCAGACCGGGGCCCCCATCTCTCAATCTGTTGAGGTCCAGAAGATCAGGTCTGCTCAGTTCTGACCCATCCTCTTTTCCCATGCTGTGGTCTCCCTGGGAACACCAACTCTTCCCTGCTGGGACCAGGGACCGGGGACCAGGATCCCTGTGTCCTTGCTAGTCCCAGGCTTGACTCTGTCCCTGGACCTGGAGCCTGCTCCTGTGGTGAAGACCTGCTGCCTGAGGACAGATGCCTCAGACACAGTGCAGAATGTCATGGAGGAAAGGACAAGGGCTTTGAGGTCCCACAATTGTGGGTTCAATTTCTGCTATGACACTTTGCCAGATTTGGGCTCTTTGAGCCCCAGCTTCCTCATTTTTAAACCATACCTTGCAAAGTCGTTCTGATGCACAGACAAGACTTTGGACGTGAAGCCACAGAAAAAGCACTTAAGATTCGGGAGCTCTTGTTGAAACTAACTTTTTCCGACTTCAGAAAAACTGACGACAACACTTCACACCAGTCAGCTGTCCATCGCAGCTCTCCCCCTGTCAACTGAGGCTGAGCCGTTGTGCTCCCTTCTCCCCCAGCTGATGTGCACAGATGGATCTAAGGAGCCTGCTCCCCCTGCACCCTGCATCCTTCCTCTCCCACACGACTGGAATCCGTCAGCTGAGCCACGGCTTCTGTTCTGTCTGAGTAAGTGGACCCCTCACACACACACACATCCACATTCAGCTTCGTAACACATACTGTCTCAAATCTCGGCTCTGGTCCCAACTTGCTGATTTGATCCTTAGAACCTAACTTGCGCTCTTAAAGGTCCATTCTTTGAAGCACTTGGCCTGTTTCACATCTCTCTGCCACACATTTAGTCTGCAGACCGGTTCTTAGAATCTCTCCTGTTAGCCGAGTGTAGTGGTTGGCTCATGCCTGTACTCCTAGCACTCTGGGAAGCTGAGGTAGGTGGATTGCTTGAGCTTAGGAGTTCAAGACCAGCCTGAGCCAGAGTGAGACCTTGTCTCTACTAAAAATAGAAAAACTAGCCAGAGTTGTGGCAGGTGCCTGTAGTCCCAGCTACTCTGGAGGCTGAGGCACGAGGATCACTTGAACCCAGGAGTTTGAGATTGCTGTAAGCTATGACACCACAACACTCTACCCAGAGTGACAGAGTGAGACTCTATCTCTAAAACAAAACAAACTCTCCTAATGTCATGGAATGATTTTCCCCAAACTCCTTCCTTGAGCTGCGTCTTCTGGTGCCTGCTAGCCCCCCCCCACCCCCTGCGTCTCTGTCCTTTATTACTGCTTTCTCATGCCCTTTAACAAACTGTAGCCAGTACCTGCATGCTAGTAACTTCCAGATTGCTGCGACACTAGTCCAGACCCGCCTTAGCTCCATCCCCACATTTCTAACTGCCTGCCACACGTCTGAGAGTATCTTGTCCCTTCCTTCCTTCTGTGTCCCCTTGGAGAATGGGACCACCAGCCCCCTGTCTGCCCTCAAAGCAGAAAATTCACTTACACCAGCCGCCCCTTCGACCCTCTGCCCCCAATCTCTTTCCACTCATTTCTATTTTCTCATCTATCCATCATTTCATCAGTTTTGCTTTTTGCTCATCATTTTACTAAGCCTGGTTCAAAGGCTCACAGTGTTTTCTCCAGGCAGATTGGTCTCCCTTTTGGCTATCCTCACACTGGAGCCAAAGACCTCTTTTTAAAATGGAGAATTCATGTCGCCCCCTTGCCTACGGCAAGCATCCTTTGCCAAAATCATCAGCGGGCATTCCGTGCCCTTCACAATTGGGCTACAGTTTATTCCTTCATGCTTACCCCTTGTTGAACGTCCCCTGGACCCAGGCTGAGTGGTTTGTGGCCTGTGTTTAGTTTGCAATTTCAGTTCATTAACTGATCATTTTCACTCACAGCCCCTTTCTTCTGCCAAGTAACCCAATTCTGCTTGAATTGTTTAGCATATGTAGGTGATGCTATCACAGAAAATTTCTTCCAGTGGATATGTTTAGTCATCAAATGACATAAACGCTCTATACAATAATCACAGAGTTTATAAAATGTTGGAGGAAACTTACAACCATCTGATAATATCTCAGAAATGTCTGAAAGAATCGCGTCATATGGCATGAGCTGAGATTCTCAAAACTTTTTCCAGTTAGCATTGAACATTTATTTATCCAAGTTAAGAGAAGAAAATAGCGCAGATCACTCACAGCATTCAGTACAGAAATACATACATTTTCTTGCTTTTTTTCCTATCTTGCAGAGTGACTTTTCTAAGAAAGCTTTCATTAGGTTGATAAAAAATAATTCCTAATCCCGGATATCAAGCAGTTAATGCTTAATTGGGGAATGACCCGAAAGTATGGGCTTTTAGGCTGGCCAAGAAATCACATTTGTTACAGATAATATGAATTTACAATTATAATTCGGACTGAGAGCCGGTTTCTCTGTTCCCACTTTGCTGTTGATTTGCTTATGTTTTATGCAGCCATGTCTTCTGTCCTAGCCAAAGATCGTCATTAATGCGACAGCAGCAAGCCACTCCCGGATACCCACTCTGTACCACGAGGCACACAGATGATTTTTAGTTTCTTCACCATTATGTATGGATCCTATGTAAAGCACATTCATACACCAGAGTCCACGAAACACAGTCATTGTGGAAATGAGAGGTCATTCTATTTTGACTCACTTTCACTTTAATTGCAAATTGTTAGTGCAGGAATTTCCACAAAAGGGTTATGCAAGCATGCCCAAATTGCTTGAAATATTTTCCACTTCTATGACTTCCCATGGGAAAAGCCACTAGGTTGCATTTGTGGCATTTCAGTTGGTTGGAGCAGCCTAATTGGGATTTAGGGGCTTTAAGCTGCTCGGGTTTACAGATGGACATCCGTGGACATCCAGGAACTCTTGTCTCCATTGCCTACCCCCAAATCTGGAAATGTGTGAGTTGCTTGTGTGAAATACAGCCTAAATGGTGGCAGCTGGCTTCCAACTTCTATTTATTTGTTCAACACCCCACTTTGATATTTATTCTTTAAGAGAACTTTAAAAAAAAAAAGATTTGAACATGGCCAGAAATTTTATCAGGAAGTAAAATACGCTATGTGTTCTTAAAAAATGGGTTGACACCTCAGAAGTAAGAAATATACTCTTGGGAACAGGTAACTTTCCTGGCCCAGCTGGCAGAGCCACCTAATTGCAAGCAGAGGGCCTTCTCCATGCAGGGCAATAATACCAAACAATTAATTAAAGCTCAGAGGAAAATGGTTGTTTAAGGTGTATAGTAGACTAGAGAAGTAAAACTCCTACTGTGATCTTGCTTTAACTCTCTCTAGTGGTCTTTCTTAGACACCCCCATCCATGCACCCATGCAAATTTCATTTGTCCTAGTTTTCAATTTCTGTTGTCTAACATCAAATGGAATTTAAACCAGGAAGGGAAAAAAAGCAAAGTCAGCAATTCTTTGCTTGCCTCTCCAACTTTAGTGTGCATATAATTTGCTACAGGATCTCATTCGAATGCATGTGGGGCCCGGGAAGCTGCATTTACGGTGTGCTCCCAGGGGCTTTGATATTGCTGATCCTTGACCAGCATTTGAGGAGTGAGGATTTAGACTCTTAGATACTCTCCCCAGTGTGAATTGGGACTTCAGTCTTTCAAGATCCCTGTGTAAACTTGTCATCACTTGGCCTGTTTGGTGAGTGACATGTTGGCATAACCCAGATGTATCTTGCCCGCTTTACCTCCTCTCAAATCCATCTTTCTCCTTGGCCTTGCTATTCCCTCTGGAATCCCTAAAGGAATCATGTCAGTGCCTGGGATGCTGACAGATCACATAAGGAATGTTCACAACATAGTCCATCCTGACAATTTTAAAAACAAAGTGACACACATCTTTTCTTTCTATTTTAATTGAGCTATTATGTATCAGCTCACTGTTTGGAAATATGTGCTGGGCAGGTAAGAATGTGTCAAAAACTCCCTGTGGGTCTTAAGCATCTCAGTAAAAAATGACAAGGTTGAATTTGATTATCTCTGAAGCCTCTTCCTGCTCTAATTCTGTGAAGTTCTGAGTTGGTCATTTAGTCATCCTTATGAATTCTTTTCTGCTTGAACCAATGGTTGCTCCTTCAGAAAGGTTAATGTTGAACCCCGTTGAACTGATCACCAAGAGCACATTACTCAGCCCGTGAGAACAGCATGATAATGCTGTATCTTCCTTAGTGTAGATCTGTATGTCCTATGGCTGGATTCTGAATGTCTGGGTGCAGGCACATTAGTGGGGAGAGGAGAGAGCCAAGGAGGCTTGTGCCAAGTTACCAAGACCACAAGGTTGGCTAGGCTAGGCAAGCCTTTACCTAAAGCATCTAAAGTCAGCCTAACCTAAAACAGGAAGCAGGAAACTAAGCCAAGAACTGAAGCCAGAGATGAGAGCTGGAGTACTGTACTGTCGAAGGAGCGAGGTGAAACCAAGAAGATGAGTGACCACGTATATACCATGGAATGCCATTAAAAAAAGATGGAGACTGTACTTTTGTATTTATTTGGATGGAGTTGAAGAACATTCTTCTTAGGAAAGTATCACTTAAGTGATACTTAAAAATGAAAAAGCAAGTATCCCATGTATCCAATACTAATATGAGGCCAATAGATAAATAATTACACCTCCGCATGAGAAAAGAAAAACAATTGAATTCAAGTGGTGGGAGGGGAGAGAAGGGAGAAGAGGGAGGGGGACTGGCGAGCTCTCACCTAACGTGCACGATGTAAGGGTATACGGCACGCACCCGGGGTGAAGGGCCCAACTACAACTTGAACTGCACTGAATAAACGCAAACAACGTAACCCAATAATTTATACCTGAAATATATTTTTTTAAAAAAGAAAATGAGTTGTGACCAGAACCTGGAGGTTTGGGAACAGGGCAGGAAGCAGAAGTTGAAAGGAAGCGACATGAATGGTGCTGGATGGAGGTTGTAACATTTTTTAGGGTGTGGCGACTGACTTTTGAGTTGTGAGATTAAAGGAGCTACTCAGGGCCAGTCGGAGAGCTTTGTGAGGGACTAAACTCTGCTTTACTTCTTCTTTTGCTGAGTTCCTCAAACAAGCGCCTGATACAGTAAAAGAATTAACAAATGAATGTATCAATGAAACAAATCTCTTTTCAGGACACAGAATTTATCCACATCCTTCATATCCATTCTCTGCATTTTCTTTGCCACCGTACCAATTTATAAACTCATTATTTCTAAAGCAAACCGAATGGTCTCCCCAATTCTTCAATTTCTCCCAAGTTCAATTGATATTATAGACTGAAGCTGGTTTAGACTTCTTGTTGGTGACTTCGTTATTGGCATATTCCATTCCATTGAAGAAAGTAAGCTCCTTAAGGTCAGGGACAGTGACCTACCAAGTTTTGTATGCACAATACATACAAAATTTATTTAGCTAGCACTCAATAAATATTTGCTGAAGTGACTCACCTTTGTTCACATGTGTAGTCACTTTAAGAATTTGTTATCTTGAACATTTAAAGCCAATCTTTCTTTCTTTATTCTATAAAAGCCAGATACCTGAGAATTAGATGTGAATAAAATGTTCATATAAAATCCAGCCCTTATTAACTTTCATATTGACTATTACTTTAAGGTTAAGTTTGAATTGTTTCTTAAGCTAAGAAACCCTTCTCTGAAGCAATGGTTCTTTTTCTAACGTAGTAGATCTTTAAGAGCCATGGGAACCTCTTCTCCACAAACGCACCTCTGCACACATGCACAGTTTTCAATATGATCTCAGGGGCTCAGGAATTCCCTAAATCCCATGCAGGCTCCTAAAGTTGATGAAAGAAAGTTAAGCCTGGAACTTTTGCTTAAGAAGAAGAGTCTTCTGCAGCTAAAAGACCCTCCCCCTCCCTGCTCTGCACCCCTTCCCCCAGCCCTGTCACCTCACCTAGCATTTAGGAATGCAGAGGACCAATCTATCAGTACCCATTCTGAGTTGGAAACAGAAAACAGGCGGCAGGGCACAGTATGCTTCACGCCTTTGTCAACAATGGTCTTTATTATGGGATCATGGAAAACAAGAAAGCATTGGCTGATGTGACCATTCTTGAAGCAGAAAAATAGGCAGGTACTTCTGTAATTGCCAGCTGATGAAAGAGTACACACAATTACCCTCCCTGCAGCCCTGATGGCCCCTGGGAGCTTCCTACAGTCCTTGGAGGTGTTAACAATCAGGACTGGTTCTGAGCTTGAGGAACCTTCTCTCTCTCTCTCTTTCTTTCTTTCTTCTTTGAAGATTCCTTTCCTCATTTTTTCATCTTCACAATGGTATGTGGACCTGACATATGAGGGAAGGCTGTTGGGAGAGGAGGGATTAGGTCCTTTAAAATAAAGTCAAATGTTGATTCTAGTTTAATCTCCAACAGCTTTATTTCAGAAATAAGGGCTTCCAAGTTTCTGTTTCAAGAAGAGATATTTCAATATCCTTTGCAATTTTGAAAAAAGAAATTTCTCCAAAGCAAGTTGTCATGGCATGACAGAAGAGAACAGAAAGATCTGGTGAGATCTTAGAATTCACTCACCCTTTCACACTCTCTTTCTCTTCAATGCTTTCCCTGGGTAATTTGCCATCTTAAAGTGATAGATTAGCAGGATCCATCCAGCATTTGGAACAGGATCCTTGACCTCTTTGCAAGGTGAAAGTAACCTTTCCTGAACTCCACCTATAAGGGTCATGATTGATTTCTCAATGTTGAGAGATAACGTTTGCTAAGTGCCATGTTGATGCAGCAACAGCATGGACATTGATTACCAGCTATGGAGGAAAATCATGTTTTAATAGATATTGTCAGTTTTCACTGAATGTTACCAGAATATGTATAATTATAGGACAAGAATAGTATGTGAAGAAATCAATCATTCTGCCGCAGGCTTCCCCTTCAGTCAATTCAAAATAGGAGGGGGAGGGAGAGGAGCAATATGGCAGCTGAGTAACAGCTTCCTTGCAACTGGGCATGGTAAGACTGGGGAGAGAAGACTCCAGGCATCTCTGGTTGGTGGGATCTTCCCAGAAACATCCCTTTGGGGACACAGGGAGTTAGTGAGAGACTTCTCGACCCCATGAGGAGGACAACAGCAGTGGAGAACTGGCAAGTGGTTGCGTGGGTTCGTTCCATCTAATCCCCCCCGCAGCTATAAGTATAGCAGCAGTGAGATTGCAAACTGGAATGGTCTTACCTGTGAGCTGTTCTTTTTTTTTTTTTTTTGACTTAGCACTCAGTTGAACTACCTTGGGAGAACTTGGGCAAGAATGCAGAGGACTTTAAGTGTTGCCTAGGGCTCCCAGTGAGCCAAAGGGAGCTAATAGTGTTTGGCTGTGGGCTGTGCAGAGCCATTGTGGTAGAACTGCCCCAGCCACCTCCGCCCTAAGGGTCACAGAGTGAGGACCTGGCATTAGAGTAATCTAGTGATTTAGCAGCCTAAAGGCAGGGACTGAGACACCTTACAGCCTTGGCCCTCAGGGGCATAGAGTGAGACCAGTTTTGGCACACTGGGTAAGTGGACAGCCACTTCAGGAGTGATCCCAGTGGCAAGTGTTCTCCCGGGAAAGCTTCTGCTTAGCCAAGGTTATCAGTTTAAAGTGCCTTTTAAGTGGGCTGAGGAGAGATTTAGAATCTCCACCCTGTGGGGTTTGAGAAATCAGCAGAGGCCTCTAGTCTCCATCTCATATAGCTGTATCAGCATTGTGATTAACATCTCATACCCCAGATTAACATCTCATACCCCAGGAGATCACCTGTTGCCCAGATAATATTCAGAAAGATATATATATATATATATATAGCAATATATATATATGTTGCTTTGTTTCTGGTTTGGGTTTTTTTTTCTTTTTTTTTTAAATTTCAACATTTTCCCTCCAGATTTTTCTTTCTTCATTTTTCTAGTTTCAATATAATTTTTAATTGTTGCTGTCTTTAACAATTATAACTTCATTTTTGCTAGTATTTCTACCCCTAGTATTTGGTTTTTCCCGCAATTTTATCCCATAAAATTTTTGTTTGTTTTGGTTTGATTTATAACATTTTTGTCTTTCCTCTCTACTTGGTGGAGGTGGAGTGCTGTTTTTGAATAGGCTGGCAAAGAGCTGCTGACCTCAAGGGCACCACCCAACCTGGCACCCCTAGAGGCTGGGGGTTTTTAAGGTTGAGTCAAAGTACCCTACTGTACATGTATATGGCTCCTATCTTCCTCTTTCTGTGCCTCTCTTCTTTTTGTCAATATTCCCTTTTTCTCACCCCCTCTCTTTTCTCTTTTTTCTTTTCTTTGTTTGTTTGTTTCTATTTTTTGAAATCTTTTTTCCTTTCTTGCTCTACAGTCTTCTCATCCTTCTGGTCCTGTACCAAAAGAACTCATCAAAACCCTAGTTCAGAGGCACAGTGACTTAAAGGGCAAGAGGAAGTGAAAGGAAAATTAGGGAAAGGAAAGAGATAAAAGAAAACACTCATGAGGAAGAATCAGCAGAAAAATTCTGGCAACATGAAAAACCAGTCCAGAGCAGCCCCTGCCCCCTCAAGGGAACATGAGGGTAGCTACTGCAGAGGATTCCATCTATAAGGAAATGTTAGAAATAACAGAAAGGGAATTTGGAATACATATGATGAAAACAATGAAGGAAACTGCTGATAAAGCAGAAAATAACCAAAAGGAAATCCAAAAACAGAATCACATAAGACATGAACAATATGAAGAATATAGCAAGGATATAGCAGAGCTGAAGGAACTGAAGCAGTCAATTAGGGAACTTAAAGATGCAATAGAAAGTATCAACAACAGATTAGACCATGCATAAGAATCTCAGAGGTAGAGGACAAAGCTCTTGAGATAACCTAGATAGTTAAATAGGTAGAGAAGACGAGAGAGAAAGCAGAATGTTCACTGACAGAATTATGAGAATTTATGAAGCATTCAAATATATGCATTATAAGTATCCCAGAAGGGAAAGAAGAATGCCCCAGGGGAATGGAAGCCATACTAGAGAATAATATAAATGAAAATTTCCCAAATATCACCAAAGATTCTGACACACTCCTTTCAGAGAGATATCAGACCTCAAGTGGCCTCAATTCTAACAGAGCTTTTCCAAGGCACATTGTGATGAATCTGTCCAAAGTCAAGACAAAACAAAAGATTCATCAAGCTGCCAGGAGTAAGTGCCAGTTGACCTACAGGGGCAAATCCATCAAGGTGACTGCAGACTTCTCTAATGAAACTTTTCAAGCAAGGAAACAATGGTCATCTACCTTTAATCTACTTAAACAGAATTATTTCCAGCCCAGAATTCTATATCCTGCTAAGCTAAGCTTTAAAATTGACAGAGAAATCAAATCATTTACTGATATGCAAACATTAAGAAAATTCACCACAAGACCAGGTTTACAGGAAATACTTCAACCTATTCTATACACTGACCATCAGAATGGATCAACAGCAAAGTAAAAACTCAGAAATTAAAGGACAGAACCTAACTTCCACCATGACACAAAAGATAAAACTAAGCAATGAACTCTCACAAAATAAGATGAATAGAACACTACCACACTTATCAATGATCTCAATAAATGTTAATGGCTTGAATTCCCCACTGAAGAGGCATAGATTGGCTGACTGGATTTAAAAACACAAGCCATCCATTTGCTGTCTGCA
>NW_003852438.1:2737558-2739992 GCF_000181295.1 Otolemur garnettii | reverse complement strand
AGTTAAGGGTTGGAAGACAATTTTTCAGGCAAATGGAATTCAGAAGAAAAGAGGGGTTGCAATCTTATTTTCAGATACATGTGGATTTAAAGCAACTAAACTCAAAAAAGACAAAGATGATTACTTTATATTGGTCAAGGGAAAAATAAAATAAGACATTCTAATTCTAAATATTTATGCACCCAACTTAAATGCTCCTAGGTTCTTAAAATAGAAACCTTACTCACTCTGAGCAATATGATATCCTGTAACACCATAATAACAGGGGATTTTAATACTTCTCTCACAGAGCTGGACAGATCCTCTAAACAGAAATTGAACAAAGATATAAGGGACTTAAATGAGACCCAAGAACAATTGTGCTTGGTAGATGCATATAGAACACTCCATCCCAAAGGTAAAGAGTATACATTCTTCTCATCATTCCATGGAACATTATCCAAAATTGATCGTATCCTAGGACATAAAACAAACTTCAACAGAATCCAAAGAATTGAAATTTTACCTTCTATCTTCTCAGACCACAAGGCACTAAAGGTAGAACTCAACTCCAACAAAAACGTTCAACCCCACACAAAAGCATGGAAATTAAATAACCTTCTGTTGAATGACAGTTGGGCTACCAAAACCTGTGGGATACTGCAAAAGCAGTTCTGAGGGGAAAATTTATCGCTTTAGATGCCTATACTCGAAAAACAGAAAGAGAGCGCATCAACAAACTTACAAGCCATTTTATGGAATTGGAAAAAGAAGAACAATCTAAGCCTAAACCCAGCAGAAGAAAAGAAATATCCAAAATTAAATCAGAGATCAATGAAATTGAAAACAAAAGAATCATTCAGAAAATTAATGAAACAAGAGTTGGTTTTTTAATAAAATAAGTAAAATAGATAAACCTTTGGCCAGACTAACTAGAAATAGAAAAGTAAAATCTCTAGTAACCTAAATCAGAAATGATAAAGGGGAAATAACAACTGATTCCACAGAGATACAAGAGATCATCTCTGAATACTACCAGAAACTCTATGCCCAGAAATTTGACAATGTGAAGGAAATGGATCAATATTTGGATCACACCTTCTCCCTAGATTTAGCCAGGAAGAAATAGAGCTCCTGATCAGACCAATTTTAAGCACTAAGATCAAAGAAACAATAAAAAATCTTCCAACAAAAAAATGCCCTGGTTGGGATGACTTAACACCAGAATTCTATCAAACCTTCAAGGAAGAGTTTATTCCTGTACTGCAGAAATTATTCCAAAAAATTGAGGAGGAAGGAATCTTCCCCAATACATTCTATGAAGCAAACATTACCCTGATACCAAAATGAGGAAAAGACCCCACTAAAAAGGAGAATTTCAGACCAATTTCACTAATGAATATAGATGCAAAAATCCTCAACAAAATCCTAGTCAATAGATTACAGCTTATAATCAAGAAAGTTATACATCATGATCAAGTAGGTTTCATCCCAGTGATACAAGGCTGTTTTAACATATGCAAGTCCATAAACGTTACCTACTGTATTCACAGAAGCAAAAACAAAGACCATATGATCATCTCAATAGATGTAGAAAAAGCATTTGATAAAATCCAGCATCCTTTTCTAATTAGCACACTGAAGAGTATAGGCATAGGTGGCACATTTCTTAAACTGATCGAAGCTATCAATGACAAACTCACAGCTAATATTTTACTGAATGGAGTAAAACTGAAAGCTTTTCCTCTTACAACTGGAACCAGACGAGGTTGTCCTCTGTTACCATTAGTATTCAACATAGTGCTGGAAGTTCTAGCCAATATAATTAGGCAAGAGAAGGAAATAAAGGGTATTCAAATGGGAGCAGAGGAGGTCAAACTCTCCCTCTTTGCTGATGATTTGATCTTATACTTAGAGAACACCAAGGACTCAACCAAGACTCCTGGAAGTCATCAAAAAATACAGTAATGTCTCAGGATAAAAAATCAATGTCCACAAATCAGTAGCCTTTGTATATGCCAATAACAGCCAACATGAGTGACTAATTAAGGACACAACTCCCTTCACCATAGCTTCAAAGAAAATGAAATACCTAGGAATACACCTAACAAAAGAGGTGAAGGACCTCTACAAAGAAAATTATGAAACCCTAAGAAAGGAAATAACAGAGGATATTAACAAAAGGAAGAACATACCATGCTCATGGCTGGGAAGAATCAGCATTGTTAAAATGTCTATACTTCCCAAAGCAATCTACTGATTCAATGCCATCCCTATTAAAATACTAACATCATACGTTCAAGACTTGGAAAAAAGGATTCTGTGTTTTGTATGGAACCAGAAAAAATCCTGTATAGCTAAGGCAGTTCTTAGTAATAAAAACAAAGCTGGGGGCATCAGGATACCTGATTTTAGGCTATACTACAAAGCCATAGTGGTCAAGACAGCATGGTAT
>NW_003852438.1:2734189-2736889 GCF_000181295.1 Otolemur garnettii | reverse complement strand
CTGCTGGGACTGCAAATTAATACAAGCTTTTTTGGAAGAAAGTATGGAGAACCCTCAAAGAACTCAAGCTAGACCTCCCATTTGATCCTGCAATCTCATTACTGGGCATCTACCCAGAAGGAAAAAAATCCTTTTATCATAAGGACACTTGCACTAGACTGTTTATCACAGCTCAATTTACAATTGACAAAATGTGGAACAGCCTGAATGCCCACCAACCCAGGAATGGATTAATAAACCATGGTATATGTACACCATGGAATACTATTCAGCCATTAAAAAATGGAGACTTTATAGCCTTTGTATTAACCTGGATGAAAGTGGAACACATTATTCTTAATAAAGCATCACAAGAATGAAGAAGCATGAATCCTATGTACTCAATTTTGATATGAAGACAATTAGTGACAATTAATGATATGGTGGGGTGAGGGAAGGGGAGAGCAGAGAGAGAAAGAAGGAGGGAGGGGTGCGGATAAGAAAGTGCAGAGAGAGGGAAGGAGGGAGGAGGGTGGGGTCTTGTGTGACACACCTTTTGGAAGCAAGTCACAATTGTAAGAGGGACTTTACCTAACAAATGCAATCAGTATAACCTGGTTTCTTATACCCTCAATGAATCCCAATAATAATAATAATAAAATAGGAGGGAACAGGTTGCAATCAAAATGACACGTTATTAGGAGATTTATATAAAGTGGAGACCCTACATTTAAGAGAAATATGGATTTTATTTTATTTTATTTTATTTTATTTTTTTTTGAGACAGGGTCTTGGTCTGTCACCCAGGCTGAAGTACAGTGGCATAATCATAGCTTACTGCAGACTCCAAGTCCTGGGCTCAAGTGATCCTCCTGCCTCAGTCTCCAGAGTAACCAGGACTACAGGCACACACCACCCTACCCAGCTAATTTTTTTAATTTTTGTAGAGACAATGTCTCTCTTTGTTGCCCAGGCTGGTCTCAAACTCTGGGCTTCATGTGACCCTCCTTTATGGGCTTTGTAAAGTGCTCAGATTACAGGTATGAACCGTTGCACCCAGCCTAAAATAAGGATTTAAAATTAATCCAAGCATCATTTGATAACAGCTATACAGAGAATGTCCAGGCATCCAAAGTAGCGGATGTCCAGTAATCCAAAGCCTATTACTATAAATTTTGTTCAATAATTAGTGCTCTTGTGTGTAATCTCTCATACAAATAAATTGTATCTTAAGCAAATAAATCTAATTTTGTACAAAAAAGGAAGGATAGTTTAAGACATGACTTATCTCAGTTACCTGTGAATGGAAAAAAAAGACACAAAGGTCCCTCTTCTCAAATTCAAGGCCCCAGCTATATCACAGCTATAAGTAAAAATCACATACGAATTGCCATAAAACTAATACCATCACACTAACTGTTCTCTCCAGCAATGACAGATAAGACAGTATACATAGGAGTTGAAGTGAATCTATTTGGAGCTTTTTTTCTTGGCAAGCTTGTTTCTGCTTAGCTGTATGGGTTTCGACAAGCACTTTGCATGTCAAGGCCCCAGTTCCTCATTTGCAAAGTAAGAGGATTATATCTATAAGACTTAGCATTTATTGAACATTTTAACTGTGTCAAGCACTGTGCCTGGCATTTTAATGTATTATCTTTAATCCTTAAAACAACTTTCCAAAGTAGACATATTATCTCCACATTACAGAAGAGAAAGTTGAGGCTCAGAGAAATGAATTAACTCGCCAGAGGTGACATAAGAAACAGCTGATGGATTTGCAATTGGAATCTTACTCTACGGGGCTCCAAGATACGTTACTTATCCGTAAGATGAGTTTGCTAGGACTTTCATAACAAAGTGCCATGAAATGGCTAGCTTAAACAGCAGGAACTGACTGCCTCGCAGTTCTAGAAGTCAAGATCAAAGCATTAATGGGTTTGGTTCTTTCTGAGGCTGTGAGGAAGAATCTGTTTCATGACTCTCTTCTAGCTCCTGATGGTTTGCTGGGAGTTTGGGGTGTTCTCTGGCTTGTGACAGCATAACTTTAATCTTCATGTGGGGTTCTACCTGTGCGCATGTCCACATCCACATTCCCCGTTCTATGGCACCAGTCATGCTGGATTAGGGGCCTACCCTACTCCAGTATGACCTCATTTTAACTAATTTCATCTACACAGACTTTATTTTCAAATGAGGTCACATTCTGAGGTCCTGGGGATTAGGACTTTACTATGTGAGGGTTTTATTTGGCAAGGGGAACACAACTCAACCTGTAACAGTGCCTATAAACTTACGAAGGCTTCAATATCAAAGTGCAATAGTGCCAGATACTGCTATGTGTCAGAGGGCATGAGTGTTTGCTTTGGTGGGTGGTCAGTTCTTCAGAAGCCTGAGAAAATCACATTCAGCTGGGATGCTTGGAGAACAACTCATGCTGTGATGGGATTTTAGCCAAGGATGAAAGAACAGCCTCATCCTTGGTTCAGTAGAGAGACAAATGAGGGGTGTTTTCCGTGTGTAAAATGGCAACATTTGTTAGAAAGTGAGAGATATGTAAAGAAATGGGACTATTTTTTCCTGTCATCAACAAGTCTAGCTTAAACAGAAATCAAACTTGAGAAAGTGAACTATGACCAAAGAAGTTTTAAACATGACCTTCCCTGAGCCACGTGAGTGTGGGTGACTGGGCAGTACTATGCCCAGCCGTGGCCCCATGAGTGA
>NW_003852438.1:2725943-2733587 GCF_000181295.1 Otolemur garnettii | reverse complement strand
GAGAAAGGGAGAGAGAGAGAAGGAAAGGAGGGAGAGAGGAAAGGAAGGAAGGAAGAAGGAAGCAAGGAAGGGAGGGAGGGAGGGAGGGAGGGAGGGAAGGAAGGAAGGAAGGAAAAAGGAAGAAAGAAAGGGCTCAGTGCCCATAGCTCAGCGGTTAGGGCGCCAGTCACATACACCGGGGCTGGTGGGTTTGAACCCAGCCCAGGCCTACTAAAAACAACAATGACAACCATACCAAAAAAAATTGCCAGGCATTGTGGCAGGCACCTGTAGTCCCAGCTACTTGGGAGACTGAGGTAAGAGAATCGCTTAAGCCCTAAAGTTGGAGGTTGCTGTGAACTGTGACTGCACAACACTCTACAGAGGGTGACATAGTGAGACTGTCTAAAAAAAAAAAAAAAGGAAGGAAGGAAGAAGGGAAGGAAGGAAAGAAAGAAAGAGAGAGAGAGGCAGGAAGGAAGAAAGAAACTTGTGCTCTGTGGGATAGTGTTAGGTGCTCTTCAATTAAAAAATAAGTTGGGGAAATAATAGATCAACCAATGATACAATTTCAGTCAGGTCTGGTGGGAAACTGATGGCACACTCAAAGTGAGTAATTTCAGGACAGTTAGGAAGTGCTGGGGCAAGGTTTGAGGAAACCACAAAGGAGAGAGTACAGTGGCCTAAGGCTGGTGCCAGCAGGGAACCACCAACCACCAGAAGGCCTGGGGTGTAAGGGGTGAAAGGACACATTCAACAGGACCTGTGTCCTTGACCTGAGGGACACAACCAGCCCACCATGTCCCAGGAGGGCAGAGCTGGGAATAAATATGTTCATGGCCCTCACCTTCCTCCCTCAAACTCCCATTGCCACTCAATGGCCAAGCCCAGCCACGGCCAAACAGCACAGACACATGGACAGAGAGCACAAGACCAGCCTCCTCAGGCACAGAGAAGGGTGGAGGGACAAAGGGAAGGTCTCAGTACAGTCCAGGTGTCTTCACAGGAGGACGTCTTAGCAGCCTTCTTATGCAGACACAGTAACATGCCCATAAAGGAGGCTATGGACAGCAGTATTTCTAGAGCCAAGTCTCTTACATCAGGCAAGCTTCTTTCAGGTGAAAGTGTGAGAAGTCAACCCCAACCTAGCCTAGATGGAAAGAGAATTTATGGGTTGACACAGCGGTGAGCCCGGGGTGTGAGCACAGGTCAGGTGCCAGCTGAATTGGGAGCTCTGGTGACAATCAGAACTGTGTGTCCCTTCAGGATCACAGGCCTCCAACTGCTGATTGCCCCCAACCCACAGCCTCCCCCCTCAGCAATCCTGGTGAGGAAGGGACTGCTGTCTCCCACATCTGCACGCAAACCCTGGGATGGTTCTGAGAGCACCGGCTAGGTGTATCCACCTCCGCACAATAACTGCTGTCAGTAATGCTCAACCCTCTGGATGTGGGTAGGTGACTGCACCTGACCAGGACAGAGGAGGCAGAGAAGGACTACTCCAAAGAAACAGAAAAGCAGGTCATAAAAGGTGACAAAGAGGTGGGCAAACTTTGGTGTAAACTAAAACTATAGCTACCAGGATCCACCATTTGGCTTCTCCCAAATTTGGCCTAAAACTGTAAGTTCCAATACTCATTTCTCTCCTATATGACTTCCCTCTTCCAGCCAGATTGCTTGACTGACAGTCCCTTAAATATACCATAAACTCCCATATTTGTTCCTCAGGCCCTTTGATTTGAATACTTCCTCTGCTGAATCAAGTCTGAGACTGCAGTGAAATCTGTCCACCGAGTTCCCATTTCCTTAAACCAAATGGCAATTCTTCCACACCGCCCATTATTAATTTATTACAACTTCCCTTTCTCGTTACTGTCTCTGTGTGTGTATCCTGCGTCCCTACAGATTTAACCAGATTGTAGACTCCTTGAGCTCTATGACATCATCCCTATTCTCTTTGTCTCTACCTTGCCTGGAACACTGTACAGGGTAATTAAATGAGCTACAGCTGCATTTCAAAAGTTCAAGGTTAGTCTCCCCCCTTTTCTTGCTTGCCTACATATTTATCAATCCTTTACGTCCTCTATACTGACTAGGAAAGTGGCCTTGGAAAATGTTTTTACTTTAGTTGGGTCCCAGTTTCCTGTCAAGTGTGTGAGTGATGCTGATATCATGGAGAAAAATAACCCATTCATTCACTGATTCATTTGCTTACTCACTCATTCAGCACCTATCGAGCCCCTGCTATGAATAATGCACTGTTAGGTGCTATGAAGCAAAAAAGGATAAATGAAAAACAGATTGTGCCCAAAGGATATGCAAACACCTGTATGAAATAGAAAATAAGAGGCCAGGCACAGTGGCTCATGCCTGTAAACCTAGCACCCTGGGAGTCCAAGGTGCATGGATTGCTTGAGCTCAGGAGTTCGAGACCAGCCTGCAAAAAAGCGAGACCCCAACTCTAAAAATAGCCGGGCAGTGTGGCAGGTGCCTGTACTAAGTAGGCTGAGGCATGAGGATTGCTTGAGCCCAGGAGTTTGAGGTTGCTCTGAAGTATTATGCAATGGCATTCTACCCAGGGTGACAGAGTGAGATTCTGTCTCAAAAAAAAAAAAAAATCAAGAATTGTATGCATTGGACAGAAAACTTGCAATTCCAAGTAGAAAACAGACTCAAACAGGTTCAATCAAATGCTGCTCAGGTGATGTTGAATTTTGGTCTTTCGGGTGCTTCTGCTTCCTTCTAAGTTAGGCTCATTGCTTCATCATGTCAAGATGGTAAGCAGCTTACATCCTATCAGTTAGAAACTCCCATAGAAAGGGGGTTTCTTGTCCAGTTATTCCAACAACATTCCAGGCTGTCCCTTTTTGGTAAACTTCAGGTTTGTCCTTGATGTTGAGTTCCAATTGGCCAGGACTAGAGATTGTCCCTGTCTGTATATAGTCACTCACATGCATGCACCTCCATCCTCAAAGTGAGAGAGGTGGTTCCCCCAGAGAAAACCCAGATTCTATTACCAAAAGGAAGGCAAATGGTGTGTGCCAGACAAAAGGAGTTGTTCTCCACTGCAAAGAATACTGAAAAATTAAACATAGGCTGGGCACGGTAGCTCACACTTATAATCCTAGCACTCTGGGAGGCTGAGGCAGGAGAATTCCTTGAGCTCAGAAGTTTGAGACCAGCCTAAACAAGAGTGAGATGCCTTCTCTACTAAAAAAAAATAGAAAAATTAGCTTGGCATTGTGGTGTGTACCTGTAGTCCCAGCTACTTGGGAGGCTGAGGCAGGAGGATCACTTGAACTCAAGAGTTTGAGGTTGCTGTGAGCTATGACTCCATAGTGCTCTAGCCTGGGTAATAAAGACTTTGTCTCAAAAAAAATTAAACATAAACATTAAGGCAAATCAAGAGCTTATAAGCATTCAATCCTATTAGCCCATAAAAGAAGAGTTATTATCTATTTCAAATGGTCATTTATCCCAGTCACTCTCCCTTTATTGCTCTTAAACAGTAATTAAATGTACTGCAATAGGAGGAACAAACTGAAAAGGAAATAACCAGATTGGATCTGACCTTATTTCCTTCAAATGGTAACTTGGAGAAGCTGTTTACTGCATCTGTACCTGAAACCGACAAGACCTCCTTTGCAATAGACCTTGAAAAATGAGAGAAATAAAAAACCTCAATCTGATTGATATTCATGAGATCTGTGCTATTGGCAGGGGACCACCGAGCACATCCTCATTCGTCCCAATGCTGAGTACAATTCAACTGGAATATTTCGCCACTGATTGGATAGATTGTTCTTTTAAATAGTAAATGGTTGTTTTCATAGACTCTTTAATGGTTTCACTTTTCCCTGTGAACATTGAGAAATAGCCATTTCTACTCTATCCATGTGCAAACCATTACTTCTAATGTTAGTGTTTTATCATATTGCATATTTATTGAATTCCACCATGAATCATGGAGTCACAAGACAATAAATCCATAAACTACTGTTATCATAAAGATTCCTGGAGCATTCTACTGAGTGGAGAACTCATCTCATCAGTCACTTAGGAATGCTTATAGATGAAATTTACAGCCCTTGCAAGTGGAGTTTTAGAGGTTTTCACGTGTGATTGAAGTGTCCATCCGTTATTACTGTTTCCTAGTAAGTGCACAGAGGGTGCTATGAGCTGAGTAGCGAGTGGGTAGGGACTCAAAATCACTCTCCTGGTGCCAGTAGAGGCCAGTGCGTGGCTTTGTGACTGAGTAGATGGTGATGCAGCCAAATTCAAAGCCCAACTCCCTCAATCAGCATGAGCCCTTGTTCTAGGACAAGTTAGGCAATGTAATGGGTACAGGGTTTCAACCTAGCCTGCACCACTAGGAGACCACAGCCCTTACCATCAGTCACACCCATTGGGGGACAGGCTCTATGCTGCTGTAGCAGAGGTGAGTCATCTACTCAGGGTCCTTCCAGATCTTGCCCTCAGGGGCTTGGGCTTTCACATCTGTGGATCTGTTTCCTCACTGGGAAATGCAGGGTTGGAGAGCAGGGAGGCGCCTGGAGCCTGGCTCAGGTAGTCCCAGCCCTGCTCCTTCTGCAGTGCGGTCCTCGTAACCCACCACTCTCTGACACAGCCATATTCCTCTTTCGGATCGCTGCTGCAGTACAGTATGTACATCTAATCTTGGAAGTTTATCTTATTTAAAGGCTCTGGAGATGCTTCCTATTTAAAGAAAGCAAGTGACAAGCCCTAGAAAAATGTGAGTAATTATTCCATAATTGATTTGTTTTATAAATTTGCATCTTATTTCACTGAACTTTAAATATGGGGGGCTGGAGCACGCAGCATCTTTTTCATTTATTTTTTTAAAAGTGGAAACCCGTTTACTCTGAGGGGGCAAGCCAGTGATCAAATCACAGTCACTCTGGCCAGAGAGCTGAAATTTCTCCTTGTTGCCCTCTGTTGCCAGGGAATCTTCCCCTTTGGGTTAGGGAGCAACCATTCCCAGCTTCCTTATCTTTCTCCAAGAGCTAATTTGGGAGGAGCTGAGGGAGTTTGCATGGGGCTTTGTATTTGTGATTCATTTCTGTTAGCCTTACAGCCATGATGGATGGCACTGAATAGCACATCCAATTTTTGAGGCTCGATATTCACTAAGTACACAGCCAGGCCCCTTTGGCTCTCACTGAAGGGGAAACTTACACTATTAACTGAGATAAAGTGACTCATTTTGAGGTCAAACGGTAAGTCAGGAATAGAATGAGAATTAGAACCACAGCTCCAAAGAGCTGCAAACACAAAGACTAGAAGAGGGGGAAAAAAGGGATACAATTTAGGAAGATTACTTACTCTTTCTCCTCCTGCTGCAGCGACAGACAACCCTGGCTACGGATTATTTGCAGGGATTAATAATTCATTTCAAACCTCAATAATGAATTAGTATTCATGCACACAGGGTCCTTACGTGACACTTCTATGCTCTGCTCTAGAAGAAAATGAAGCAGGTTTAAGTGGTTTACCAATCTCCAACCACTCTGCTGTGTACAATGTTGATGTCATTTAAATTTAATTCAGCAAGAATTTATTTAGCACACAGTGTGTGCCAAGCATTGTGTTAATCCCCTAAAAGGAATATTAGGAAGAATAAAAGGAAATCCCTGCCCACAAGAAACCTGGAGTCTAGTGCCCTATTCATTCATTATCCTAGATGTTACTCTTCATACCATTCTCTTTTTGACTGCTATGGTTACAAGAACACAAATTAGATTTTGACTTAAAAAGTATCAAGTATACACAGTGTTCTTGAAGACATGATTGGTTATTTTTCATCCAGCCAGATGAACTGGTGAATGCCAACACACACACATTGACAACAACTGTTGTCCTTCAGTTGTAAACTTGGAAAACATGTTCTAAATCCCCCAGTGAAATGTTTTGGCAGGCATTTTCATCCAGATATTATTAACAACAAAACTAAAACAATCCACACATCAATTCTGACTCTCAGGGAGGTCCTTGCTGGAAATGTTAGAGACTAGAGCTTCAAGTGCTTTTGTCCAACCAAATCCTGTTTCCCAATCAGTCGTAATCTTTTAAGTGGCTTTTCTGTTTGGGGTAAATAAAGGGGAACAGGCGTTTCCTTGTCCAACCACTTTTTGTGTTTTTCATTACTGTGACATTTTTGGAGGTTACGGCTGATCTGAGACTTAACTCCCTAAAAGTACTCTTGATGGCACAAAGACTGTTGGAAAAAACACACAACACACAGGTATATTATCCGGTGGAGAATGTATCGGTGTGGTCCATTCATTCAACAAATATTTATTAAGCTCTCTGCTAGACCTTGCATGCACATCTTAGACCAATGGCTCAATCTCTTTGAACCTCAATTTTCCATGTCTGTGAAATGGGAATAATGATAGTTCTCTTATAGGGTGGTGGTGGACATTAAGGACTGCAGCTATGTGAAAGTTCGCATCCCTGGGGAGCTCTTTGGTCAACATGGTTTCCCTTCCCTCCTAGGGAAGAAGGGGTATACATACCAATGACAGGTATTTTCCTTACATTTTTCAGGTTGCCTTCCCCACTTCAGTCCTCTATTCCTTTCACAGATGCAACTTTGGGGACCTCTTGAGAGAGATAAATAGAAGTCATCCCTTGAAATGCCTTCACATTTCTGTCTTTAGACCTCTCAGTCTTCCCTCACCCCTCCCTACTTTGTCTTAGAACATAACCTGTCCTAAGGCCTGGTGCAGTGGCTCTCTATATAATCCTAGCACTGTGGGAGGCTGTGGAGGGAGGATCACTTGAGCTCAGGAGTTTGAGACCAGCCTGAGTGATAGTGACACTCCAGCTGTACTAAAAATAGAAAAATTAGCCAGGTGTTGTGACCCATGCCTGTAGTCCCAGCTACTCAGGAGGCTGAGGCAGAAGGATCAGTTAAGCCCAGGAGTTGAGGTTGCTGTGAGCTAGGCTGATGCCACAGCACTCTAGCCTGGGCAACAGAGTGAGACCGTCTCAAAAAAACAAAAACTGAAACAAAATCGCCCATCTTTCCTGATGGCCATGTCAACTCCTCCTTCTGTACTTGAGAGTCCACTCCTGAGTTCCCATCCTGCTTCAGGTACTTCACTTTCTGTTGTGCATAAAGAAGGCCAACTTTCCTCCTGGCATCTTGAACACCCATCTGACTGCAACCTTCTCTCACTCTCTTTCACTTCAAAGCCAGGCTTCTGGAAGGAGTGGAGACGGGACACCCCCTCCACTTCCTCACCCTCCATTCACTCTTCAAGCCGCTGCTCTCTGGCTTCCAGCTTCCTCCTACCATGGCTATCGCTCTTGCCACAGTCATTACTCATTGCCAAACCTATTGAGTGTTAGCCCACCTTATTCTTCTCAGTTCTTTATGCCTTTTGAGACTGTTTCCTTTTTGAAACTTCCACTCCCTTGGGTTAGTGGGGCTGCTATTTGGGTCTTTCTCCTCTTCCCTGGCCTGCTACTCAAGGGGCTCCTTACCCTTTATACCTGATGTTAATGATCAACTTTTGCTCAGACCTCAATATGTGCGGGTAGTTTTCTAAGCATTTTATATGTATTATCTCATTTGATCTACACAACAAACCTTTAATGAGTATTATTATTTCCTCCTTTCTTTCTTTCTTTTTTTTTTTT
>NW_003852438.1:2709495-2725793 GCF_000181295.1 Otolemur garnettii | reverse complement strand
CGGCCGTCATTGTTGTCTGGCAAGCCCTGGCTGGATTCGAACCCACCACCTTAGGTGTATGTGGCTGGCGCCTTAGCCACTTGAGCCACAGACGCCAAGCCATTTCCTCCTTTCATATACAAAGAAAGCAAAGCTTAGAAAGGCTAAGCAATCTGCTCAGAGTGACAAAAGCTGTTAAGAGGTGGGACCTGATTCAAACCCAGGCAGTCTAGCCCTCAGAGCCCTTCTTATTGCTACCTAAATGTGCGTTTCTCCTCATTTCCTTTTTTGTTCTCATTCTGTATGTTCTCCCAGGGATATCTAATTTGCTCCCATTCTTTCAAAATTATTACCTATTTGCATATGGGTCTGTGTCAGTCCAGTGTGTCCAAGAAGCAGATACTAAAATGGAAGGTGTACAAGAGATTTATTGAGAGAAATGCCTTCGAGGGACAAAGGAGAAGGCTGGGCGCAATGGCTTATGTCTTAAGGTACAAAGGAGAAGGCAGGCTGCGATGCCTGTAATCCTCACACTAGGGGGGGCCAAGGTGGGTGGATCTCCTGAGCTCAGGAGTTTGAGACCAGCCTGAGCAAGAGGGAGACCCTGTCTCTAAAAATAGCCAGGCATCGTGGTGTGCATCTGTAGTCCCAGCTACTAGGGAAGCTGAGGCAAGAGAATTGCTTAAGCCCAAGAGTTTGAGGTTGCTGTGAGCTATGATGCCATGCACTTTACCAAGGGCAATGAAGTGAGACTCCGTCTCAAAAATATATATATAAAATAAATAAAATAAAAGAATAAATAAATTGTTGCAGGAAAACAAGACCCAATGGAGAGAACGAACACCCAAACACCACATCATATTTAAGAGGAAGGAAGCCGGCAAAGCCAATGGCATAGAAGAATTCAAAATGGCCACTCTCCCCAACTGGCTTAGTCTTTCCCTTTTTACCTCCAGTCAAAAAGTTCTGGCGCATGGGTTCCTTCTCATTGGTCACTTTGAATCAAGTGAGATAAGTGGGCTCCAGCTCTTACAGAAGCGTGGGCTTTTACAGAAGGTAAACCGAGAATTAGTTTTCAGGTCCCAGAAAGTTAAGTCACCACAGGGAGTATCCTTGGGGTTTCCTTGAGAAGACCTTTGTTCTTTTAGACTTTATTTTTTCCTGGTATCCTCCCTCAAAATAATTAAAAATTTAAATTTTAATTTTAAAAAATGAGACAAAGGAGAGAGGGAGTGGACGTAGGCAGAGACAACCTTTGGGACATGGTGGCAATCAGACTTGCAAAAGGAGGGGGAAAGTAAGGACTGGATAGGGAGGAAGAGCCCTACATTTCAGTGTAGCCCTCGGAAAGTCTTAGAGAAATCCTTTAGGGCACTGGGTGGGAAAGACACAGAAAGTGTGGCCCACACAAGCACTGCCGCAGACCGAGGGTGAAGGTGCACCTCCACTCCTTGCAGCAGGTTCTTCTAGCAGGAGATTTGAACAGCGCACCTCTGTGATCATCAGAAAACCCAAATTCAGTCCTAACCTCTCTTTGACTCCAGTCTTATACCCAAATGCTGGCTCCCCAATTCATCCACATCCCACAGAAGCTCAAACTCAACATGACTAACAATGAACTCACCCTCTTCTTCTTGCCTCCCCCTTTAGAGCCACATGTCTTGTATATTCCCTACCTCAGGGTGTGGCATACCATCCACCCAGCCATTAACCTCAGCCCTTCTTACCCCTCATATCCTCACATATGATCAGTAACCAAGGTCTGTGGATTTTATGTCTGAAATATCTGTCTGATGAGTAAGTTGGTCATCTCTCTGTACAAACTACCACTGCCTTTGTTTATACTCTCATCATCTGACTGTGCTATAAGAGCTTTGTATCTCTGGTGTCTTTGTTTCTGCTGGCTTCCCATTAAACTGCCGATAGAATGACCCACTTCCCCACTAAAAATGATTGTATGGACAGAAAATCTGAACATGACATAGTGAATGCTTACCAGTCAGCTCAGGTGCTACAAGAATTCAGAGAGGCACACTCGGTCCCTGATAAAAGGGCAAAGAAGGCTTTTTAGAAGAAGGCACCCAGAAACACACACACACACACAAAGCAGCTGACCAGTCCTTGTTTAAATAGATAATTATTCAGTCATGGTTTTTCATGGCCAAGAAAAGTTTAGTCATAAGAAAACTTCATGCTGCTATTAGAACACAGGATTGCTAAAGGCAAATAAGAGGTGTTTCAATTGTCCTGAAATTTGAGGCTCTGTAGGTTTGAGATTTCTCTTTTAACCACAGTCAACATAGACAACATATCTGTCGGATGGGTTTCAAGTTCAGACTCTGACTTTACCATCAGTGCTCCCTGATCTCACCCCAGACTTGCCATCTCCTTTTAACTTGAGAGGCAAACTCATTCTCCCCACTCTTCAGGGAGGGATTGTTTATTGTGTCCTAGAAAAGACACTTGAGAAGGCAGAGTGTGGGCCTCTCCTGCAGGTACAATGAATTCTTGATGGGTCGGAGAAACAACTACTTACCAAGAGTCTATTTCAGTTTTCAAGGATATCAAAGATCTTTTGATAATCATCCAAAGTTTTGAGTTTTATGAGTTTAATTTCAGAACATGTCAGTAGAGATATGATGACAATATGTTCTGGAAGATACAAGATATTTCACTGTGTGAACTGACTTGTGGAAGTTCAATCAGCTCGCTTACCAACTCCCCCATCTCAACTAACCAGGACACAGAAACAAACACTTTCCCTTTTTTCATAGTAATTTATTCCACAGTCTCTATGAGACAATGGATGCAACCTATAATAGATGAGATAAACTGGTACATGGGAAGATGTTATAAACTATAAATAATGTCAAAAATAAGACTTATAATTATGGTATCTAAACACAATTTCCTTAGAGAATTTCATTTCAATAACATGTAATTTATAAACTTGCTTTATTAGTGTTTCTTTTCTAAAGGAAATGATTGCATTGTCTTTCCTTTGACTGTAGGAGAGACAGCAAGAGGAAGACAACAGAAGGGAAAGGTCATGGCTATTGATTTGATTGTTCAGGCAGATGATTAACTGCCTCTGCAGAGGCAGCCCCCACTGCCACAAAAGCCATTGCTCAATTTGAGGCCTTCCCAAGTTTTCTTCTTTATGACTGAAATCTGATCTTTGTTTCTCAGGCATATGTAAGCAGCTTGATAATTATTTTGTTGATTGGTAATTTCTCCTCTGTGTTCAGGACTTGCAGAGTAGGTAACAGCCCTCTGCACAGTGGTGCTTTTCTGTGCTGGTGTCTACCTTGTCATGCCAAGGTGGAAAGGAACAAGAGCTAAGAGAAGACGCACAGAGAGGTCAGACTTGGGATCTGGGAGAGGAGCCAGTGACTGCCACCCTTTGTGGCCCCTCATTCTCTTTGGAATCAGCTGGACCACAATACAAAAAGGCAATTTCCTGATGAACTAAACAACTGGTTTTCTAGAATCCATGGGGATGTCCTGCATGTATTACTAATAATAAAGATGCAGCATTTTTATTAGTAGCAACTATGATTAGTATTATTAAATAAAAGTGAGTAGATTAGTGGTTCTTCTTAAAATAATGTCTCCTTTACTCAGGTCTATTCCAGTGTATTTCCCAAGGAGGGGTTCATGCCTAAGGTCCTCATCTGTGTTGGGTGTCATGATGAGAATATAGCTGAGAACTTCTAGTCAAAGAATATTCTCTCTGGCCCTCTGACCTGGTGTAAAACCATACGTTGTGTGCGGCCATTTTTTCTTCCCTCTTCCTCCTTCCTTAGTAGTTGTCTAACCATAGCTACTAACACAATACATTGTTCAGCTGACTCTTAACTTCAAATGAGCTCCCTCTAAAACCTGCTTCTGCTGAGTTGTCTTGAACCAGACTTCTGCCTCCCATTTGAACATAGGTCACTATTGATATTTTGAGATGAGACTGTCTTAAGGTCCATTATTTTACCTTCAAGAAAAACAGTCAATGGTGTTTTTTCTGATTCACCTGTGCAAGGTTCAACTTGCTTACTTTATCTGTGTTGCTGGGAGGAGTTCATTTGTTTCCATCCACGTGGATTTTATGTCTCTTGATTTTTGTGAATCTCAAAACTTTTGTAATGACCCCCATACAGAAGATCTGCCCCTTCATTCTTTAAACTTTAAACTCCTTAAGCATTCTTTAAGGGCCAGGCGCTGTAGCTTATGCCTATAATCCTAGCACTCTGGGAGGTAGATTGCTTGAGCTCGTGAGTTCGAGACCAGCCTGAGTAAGAGCAAGACTCCATCTCTAAAAATAGCTGGGCTTTGTGGCAGGCACCTGTAGTCCCAGTTACTCTGGAGGCTGAAGCAAGAGAATCAATTGAGCCCAGGATTTCAGGTTGCTGTGCACTGTGACACCATGGCACTGTACTGAGGGTGACAAAGTAAGACTCTCTCTCAGAAAAAAATAAAATAAAATAAAATAAGGAGACACTGTATATTATCAGGACAGTTGTCTATGCTTTCCTATTTTAAGTAATACGGATTTAAATCCCATTTCTGCCATTTAACTACTGTGTGACCTTGGGAAGCTTTCTTAAGCTCTCAGAAGCCCAGTTTCCTCACCTGGAAAACGAGAGCACAATAAGGCGGTTGTGAGGGAGGGTTAAGTGAAATGGTATGATTGAGAGGAAAAGTGTGTCCTCTTTTCAGCTTGGGTTCGGTGGTTAGAAGCCTGCAAACTTAGCTGATCAGTGATTACCAGAGAGAAGACCAAGTTCAGTTATGGGCACAGGAGCCCTTCTGTGAAATGGCTCCTCTAGACACTAAAAAGAGGGGTTTATACCAATTACACAGAGGGGAAGGGAGCAGGAGAAAGGGCTTCTGTGGAAGAACAATGGAGGAATGACAGTTTCAGTGGGTCTGAGCAATTCCTCATCACAGCGCTAATGGTTAGTCTCCTTGCTGGCTCTAACCCTCCTGGAGGGGGGATTTATGGCACCTGTATTATTTGGAAGATCCTGCTTAAGTCAGCAAAAGGAAGTTTAAGTAAGGTTTCTTTTTTCGTGCCTAATATTTCTTCAGGGATTTTTAGCTTGAAATAATTTTTATGCTACTGAGCTCTATTTCAGATCCCTTCATCATAAAGCATATAGTGTTATCTATGTGTTAGTTTATTGCTGCTGTACTGCTGTGGTCCTTGTTGTTACTTTCATAGTTCAGAGTCATTACCAAAAAGTGGCACCATCATCCTTAGGACCGATGGCTTCTCCTGGGCATGGATGACTAGGACGTGCCATAGAAGTTACAGAGCAATGGAGCCACAAGGAGAAGCGCTCTGCTTTTTCCCAGAGCAGAAAGGAAATTTCCATTTTCTGCTCTTTTACCATAAACACAAATAAAGAGTTTCTGCCCCAACCTATAATAAGCAGCCTCTTCTTTGACCCATAGCAAAAAAAAAAAATGAGCTGAATAAAAATCATTTTATTTATGACGTTGTCTAAATGATGTCTAAATACTCAGAGTGAGGCAAGTCACATGGCAGAGGGATTTTAGAGTTGAGGCAGGAATCACAACCACCCAACAAGGACTACATGGAATTTCACATGCTAGGTTTGTGTATTTTAAATCCTGGGACACAGAGACTCTCTCAAAGTGAATAGTTTTATATAAAGTTTTCTGATTTCGGGCTGGGCATGGTGGCTCATGCCTATAATCCTAGCACTCTAGGAGGCCTAGGCAGGTGGATTGCTTAAGCTCAGGAGTTCAGGACCAGCCTGAGCAAAAGCAAGAGTAAAAGTAGAAAAACTAGCCTGGCATTGTGACAGACGCCCATAGTCCCAGCTACTCAGGGGGCTGAGGCAAGAGGACCATTTGAGCCCAAGAGTTTGAGGTTCCTGCGAACTAAGACACCATAACTCTTTACCCAGGGGTGACAGAGTGAGACTCTGTCTCAAATAAATAAATATATAAAATAAAAAAATAAAGTTTTCTGGTTTCAACGTAGTTTAAACACCTAATAGAAAAATCCTCAAGATAATAGACCAATCTCTATTTTTCCTTATTAGAGAAAAGAGTGGCAGAATTATCTGTACTACACAGATTTCATGTATAATTCCATTTTTCAGGAAATTACACTCTCTGTTTTCTTTGTAGTACAGAGCAGTGAGGTATGGGGGGATGAGGGCATATTAGAAAAAAAATCTTATATTATACAATTATTTCTAACTGAGTTTTTATACCAAAACAGACTGACTTTCAACTTTTATTATTTATAATTTTAAAGGTTTGTTTTTCTATACTTAGGCAAAATAATTTTAAAAAAATGATAAACCTGAGATTCTAATAGGGCAAGGATGATGACTTAATAAAGATTTTCCTTGCAAAGTTGGATTTCCCTCTCTCTCCCTGGCTAACTGGTAATAAATAAGAAGAAAGTACATTGGTGATTGAGAAATGAAGTTTCTTTGCCTGTTTGCCTGTTTTAATATAAACGTATCATTGAACATTTTTTAGGAGTAACCTAGTTACTGATGCTAAAGATTATCTACCAGTCAAATTGTAACTAGTACATACTAAGGACATGGAGTACACGCGGACGAACATTTCTGGAATTATTTGGGGAGAGACAATAGTTTTCTTAGCCAGGAGGTACCCTATGTTTACCTAGTCGTTCTTCCCCAAGCACTTGCTTATGACAAGTAAATAACAGAAATGCTTAATTGATCTATTTACTTAAAAAAGAAATCTTACTCCCTGCTTGTTGCCAGCATTTCTATCTGCATAATTAATTCCTTTGGATTGTAAATACTTTCAGCTCTGTGACATTCAGCTCTTGTGTCATTGTTTGTGCAAAGGAAAGGAAAGGGGTCAGGACTTGTGAGGTGGGATGCGGTGCGACTCAGCATAACTCGCAGGTGCCCCTAGGCCCATAAAGCATCTTTTATGCCCCTGGAAGCAGGTCCCCCCACAAATATCCTCCATCAGGTGTGTCCCTGTGGAACAAGGGTGAAGACCCAGAGCCAATGTGGCTTGAGGTCATGTTGAGCCAGATGATTCTGCCCAGCATGGAATACAGTGTCATTACAAGTGGACACCCCATAGAAGCCACCTGATGAGGATGTGATAATCAGGATAATAATGAAGGCAGCGGTGCGGTGATAATAATGTACTCTTGCTGTCAACTAGTTCCTAATCTCCCCTATTCTACCTCTTCCTTGCCTAGCCCCAGACAAGTTGGAAAGTGGCTACTTACAGCCACAGACTCCTTCCTCGGAGGAAGCCTGGTGAAAGGTATGAGGTAAGATGTGCCGACCCTTCTCTGCTCGTCACACTGGTGGGGCTGGATGAAGGGAAGAGCTGCTTTCCTGTCTGGAGTCCTTTGGGAGCCCCACCTGGAGGAGGTCCGAGGGCAGCATAGCTAGAAAGGAATAGCAGGTCTTACTTTTCCTAGCAGACACGCTGTTCATTGCATGTCCAGTAGCCAGTCTCCATCCCACCCCTTCTCGTGTCTGCCCAGCATCCAGGAACTCCGAGAAGGCCAGTCATCATCAACGGCCGTCACAGCAGTGTTCTCCTCTTTACCAGAGACTGGCTTAGGCATTGGCAAGGTGACCTAGGCCTTACCTGAGGGTAAATCTGCTGGGGCTACTTCCAGGAAAACTTTTCCTCATTAATTAAAAACAAAATGGTGCACAGGAGAATGCACTTCCCTCCTTTACTGGACATCTGTAAACTGGCTCTGCTCCAACTCCTGGAGGTCATGAGAGGAGACCCTGACAGCACACTGGGGCTGCTGAGCTGCTGAACGAGAAGGAGAAAAGCACCTGGGGTCTTGACAGCATAAGAGTACCCCTGTAGAAAGCAAGCCTGCAGCTGCCCTCCCCTGGAGTTCTAGTTATGTGGGATAATAAGCCAGCTACTGTTTAAAGCACTCACAGGTCGGCAGGTTCTCTGTTGCTCACAGGCAAAGAGATTCTAACAGACAGACCCTTCACAGGACCATCGGGGCTCAAGATTTGATAATCTGGGCTGAGAGCCCCAAAACTGGCAAAAGACCAGGCGTGTAAGTTGTTCCAGCCAGCTTAGTGTAGTTGCTGGTTTAAAAACTCATTGAAGGCTGGGCTCAGTGGCTCACGCCTGTAATCCTAGCACTCTGGGAGGCCGAAGCGTGTGGATTGCTTGAGCTTACCAGTTGGAGACCAGCCTTTGCAAAAGTGAGATCCCCATCTCTACTAAAAATAAAAAAACTGAGGCAAGAGGATCACTTGAACCTGAGTTGGAGGTTGCTGTGAGCTACCTAGGGCAACAGCATGAGACTCTGTCTCAATAAATAAATACTCATTGAAAACCACAGTTTCTTAGGCTTCTACATCCAATTGTTCATTCAATGACTATTCAGTTAGCTCATACTGTGGTTTTGCTATAAAGGACACCAAGAAATAGATTATCTAGCAATAACTTGGCACTTTAGCATTCACCAAGAACTTCACACACAGCTCATTTGATGGCCATAAGCACCCAGTGAAATCAATGTTATAATTTCCATCTTACCTACAAGAAATCTGAGGCTTGAAACAATTGTCCAAATTTCCATAACCTGCCTCCAAACCCAGAAGCCTTTCCACCAAACCTGAATTGTGTCTTACCTTAAGGAAGCTTAAGATCTATAGTTAGGGAGCTAGGGTATCCATATATTTACAGTTAAATAACAAACAAAGCTGGGCCTGGTGGCTCATGCCTGTAATCCCAGTACTCTGGGAGGCCAAGGTGGGTGGATTGTCTTAGCTCAAGAGTTTGAGATCAACTCAAGCCAGAGCAATACCCCATCTCTAAAAATAGCCGTTGTTGTGGTCCCATTTACTTGGGAGGCTGAGGCAAGAAGATCACTTGAGCCCAAGCGTTTGAGATGCTGTGAGCTATGATGCCATGGCACTGGACCAAAGACAATAAAGTGAGACTCTGTCTCAAACAAAACAAAACAAAACAAGATTTAGATGGCAATGCAAACAACTATATTCAGGAAATTTTACAGAGTAGTAAGTAGTTAAGGCCCAAACAAGTAAAATGTAGAGTAATAATTATTCAGGAGGAACTTAGTACTGCCCATAGAGAATCAGTATATATATGTGTTTATTAAAAATGGAAAATAGTCTCTCACATATAAGGACCAATAGTTCATATTTGGAATATGACATAATCATATAGAAACTATTAACTGCAAATAAGTAATACATAAACAAGATTATATTTCTTATCAGATCTTTGTCACTTACAAAGAGCTAATTCTAAGCTTGAAAGAATTGGATAAAATAATTTCATCTGAAAATGAAATGTTCAAGTACTTGTGTGTACTTGTTAAGAACATTGGTGAAAAGATTTAAGGTGATCTTGATCTACCCCCAAGAACCCCTAAAGTGAAGGAAATGGGTTAGCATTTGACTCTTATCTTTATTAGCTTTTCTAGAATTAATAATAGTCATACCCTCTAGGACTGTGCTGCCTGGTTCAGTAGTCAGTAGCCACTAGGCACATGCAGCTAGTGTGGCTGTTTAAATTTGAATTGTAATAAATTAATAGTAAGTAGAAGTTAGAAATTCAGTTCCTGAGCTGTACTAGCCACATTTCATGTGCTCACTAGCCACACATAGTGCCTATCATGGTAGACCATGCAAATACAGAATAGTATCAACTGTGCAGAAAGATCTGCTAGACAATGCTATAGATTCTTGCAAATGATGGACTGTGATGGAGAACGTAAAATGTTTGTTAAAGAAAATGAGGCAGGGAGAGAGCAGCTTGGTGACTCACGCCTGTAATTCCAGCTATAAGAGGTTGAGATGAGCCCAGGAGGTCAAGGTTACAGTGAGTCTGCACTCTAGCCTTGATGACAGAACAAGACCTTATCTCTAAAACATTTTTAAAAATTAAAAGAAAATGGGGAGAATAAGAAGTCTTAATTACAATGCTTTTGCATTGTTTTGTATAGCTGCAGCATCAGAGTTACTTTGGTTCATTCATTTTTTTTTTTTTTGCAGTTTTTGGCTGGGGCCACCACCTCCGCTATACGGGGCCAGTGCCCTACTCCTTTGAGCCACAGGCACTGCCCTGTTCATTCATTTTTTTAATTAAAAAAATTCGCACTTTGCTTGGTCCTGTGCTATAATAAAAACTATCAGTGCACTATTGCAGTCCTGTTGGGCATTGGCAGTTGTTTCCTCTAGAATCTAGCATCTAGCACTGTGCAGGGATATTGTCCTACTCAATAGTTGTTTATTGACTGAATGGTTCTGAGGAACAATGCCGACTTTAAAACTTCTGCTGTTGTTCAACAGGTCAGGGGTGAGACTCCACTGCAAAGGACAAAGCAAATTCTTTATTACCCTCCCAGTATCTCTTCCCTTTTTCTTTCTTACTGATAGACGACAAATTGTTGATATAAATAACAAATGGAGAGAAGCTCTCTAAAAGAAGATGATAGTTATTTAGGAATAGTATATAGCCATGGGAATACATATACCATGGCAACCTATGTGCCTGTTCAGTGAGGTAAAGACAAAGGTTTTTAAAGGGAAAATGAGGAGGATTACATAACTAGAGATAATTAGCTTTCGCTACGAGGATCACTAACACAGGTTATACCAGTGAGAGGCTGTATAGGCAGTTACTGGGAAGATGTCTTGGCAGAAGTATTTTTTGTTTAAGGTTGCCATGGCCTTTGTGCAAGGTTGTAGTTTTGGCAGAGTCTTTTGTGATAGTTTTTGTTATCAGGCATTCATGCATGAGAACCCCCTGTCTTCATGGCCTTCCTCAGCTACAATTTTAGGTTACATTGCTCTCACTTCCAAGGAAAAGTTCCAATTGTAAAAGAACTCTCATCCAGGTGGCACCTGTGGCTCCAAGGGGTAGGGCACTGGCCCCATATGCCGGAGGTGGCGGGTTCAAACCCAGCCCAGGCCAAAAAAAAAAAAAAAAAGAACTCTCACCCAGGGGGCATGGTATACACCCACGCATTGTGCCCATTAGGTGACAGCCCACCAAATGTCCTCCCTCCTTCTTTTTTCTTTTTTTTAACCACAAGTGACTCCATTTTGATTCTGACAGATTTTACACAATTTTATTCAGGACAGCCATGTCCTTAATCAGGGCAATCGGTGAAGAATTTTCCATGCCACTTGGCAGTTTTATTCCAGTATTCCTATCATCTTTTTGAGCTAGCATGGCCTTGTCATCCAGATTTGGCCAATAAGATCTAAGAAGAGTTTCTATAAAGGCTTTTCCCTCTTGTCATGGCTATACAACCTGCTCCCTTCCCTTTATTCCTGCTTTAAATGTGGCTATGATATTTAGAGATTCTGCAGACATCTACAATTATAAGATGACAAGTGAAAAATCCAGAGAATTGAAGACATCACTTCTATCGCTGTTAAACTGTGGAGTGAAGACCCTCCACAGACTACTTGTCACTAAACTTCTCGGGTGATAAAAACAATGTGCCCATTCATTTGAGTCACTTTTAACGAGATGTTCCGTTCCTCGTCGCTAAAAGCAATCCTAATTGATAGAGAGCTTCATGATACATAATGCTGTGTCATCCTCACTGGATCCAGGACCATCTCCTACAGCTATGGAGATTGTGCACTGCACAAAGGTGTCAGGCCATGGGGGTTGAGTGATTGTCTTTCTTTTTAGTGCACATACATGTGTTGTATAACTTAGTAGCTGCTGGGACTGGGACAGTGAGTTTCCCAAATTCAGTCCCTCAGTTTCTCTTGCTGATATCCGATTGCCTGTCCAGTGTAATTCAATCTACCTTCACCTTCCTTTTTACTTCCTTGCATCCTTGATACCTTGAAGTGCTCGTTGTGCCCATCCGCAGTCTTAGATCCCTTTTCTTCCCCTTAGATCCCCTTTCTCTATTAATAAACTGTTTCCCTCTTTCCTGATACCTCATTTTCAAGTTCCCTGGTGGTCTGGTGGTTCAGATGCAGTGCTCTCAATAGCTTATTTTCCTAGTTACAAATATCTAAACACATATGTTATAGTTTTTTAAAAAAATAAATAATTTACTTAATACACAAAAGTATGAAGAAGAAAGTAAAACAGTCACCTGAAATCTCATGCCTGAGGTAACTGTCACCTGCATTTCACTGATTTTTTTTTTCACGTTTGTGTATATATAGAATTTTCTGGATCATTTTCACTGTCTGCTTTCTTCAAAGCTTCCCTTAGAGATAAATGAAGAACCATCTAATTAGACCCCACGACAAATTTAGTTGCCAGACTTTGCCTGGATGCTTACATTACTTAGTCATATTTAAAAATCTGCCTTATTTTGTGTGGTAGAAATGTGGGCCCCACCATGTTCAGTTAGTTGACACCTTCTAAGTTCTCAAGCATTACCCCCCTTGCTAAAGACAGTGAGCTCCCCCTCAACTCTCCTTCACCTCAGTGGACTTCTGTCGTGGCCTTTGTATCAAAACAAAAACAAAAGTGGGGGGAGCAAAGACAAGGCAGGCAAGTCAGAGCTACCCGGGAATGGGCAGCTGACAATCGGAGAAGACAGAAGTTGGGTAGGTGAAGTGTGCCATACCAGCAGGGCATGTTCCCTGGAGCAAGACCAGGTCCAGATGAAGGCAAAATGAGATTGAAATGGAAGGAAAGAAGGGTCTTGTAGAAATTTTGTTTCTATAGTCCGTTTAGTGTTGCTATAACAGAATACCAGAATACCAGATTACCAGGGGTAATAAATAATTTCTAACATTTCTAGAGGATGGGAAGTCAGAGGTCAAGGGGCCTTTGTGTTGTGTCATCCCATGGCAGAAGGTGGAAGGGCAAGAGAGAGCGGGGCGGGGGGGGGGGGTCCCAGCTTCTTTTTATCAGGAACATATTCCCATAGTAATGGCTTTCATCTGTTCCTGAGGGTAGAGTCCTCATGGCCTAATCACCTCTTAACATCCCACCTCTTAATGCCCTTATAATGGCAATTAAATTTCAACCTGAGTTTTGGAGGGGACATTTGAACCACAGCAGCTAGATATCTGAGTGTGGCTCCAACTGGGCTTTGTTTGTTTTCAACTGGGCTTTGTTTAAACTAACTCCAGTCACTAAATTGCTTTAAGATGTAAGTGTGACTTAAAACAAATTAAAGTTCTGGTTCTTGCCCAGCATGGTGACTCATGCCCCTAATCCTAGCACTCTGGGAAGCTGACAGGTGCATTGCTTAAGCCAGGAGTTTGAGACCAACCTGAACAAGAGCAAGACCCTGTCTCTGCTAAAAATAGAAAAAAACTAGCCAGGCACTGTAGTGGGTGCCTGTAGTCCCAGTTACACAAGAGGTGAGGCAGGAGAATTGCTTGAACCCAGGAGTTTGAGGTTGCTGTGATCTATGATGCCACAGCATTCCACCCAGGGCAACAGAGTAAGACTCTGTCTCAGAAAACAAAAAGTTCTGGTTCTTGAGAACTGTTGAGAACTAGTTGCTGGCCAGCTGCTCCATGCATTCCACTTGCCTTACTGGAAGCCTTGGAATCAGCTCTTGCCTGCATTATGGCTAAACTTGTACCATTCTTTGTACTAGGGCTTTTCTACAGAACACAGACAAATTGCCTTAAGCCTGGGTCTGCCCTGGTGAGTGGTTCATTCAAAGGACTCCTACCAATATTTCTAAAACCTTTGCTGAGTTCTAAAAAAAGATAATAGGTTTGTTACCATAAGCTGTGTTCTAAGGTGGGGAAAAATATATATACATATATATATTTTTTTTTTTTTTTTGAGACAGAGTCTCACTATGTTGCCGTCGGTTGAGTGCCATGGTGTCACAGCTCACAGCAACCTCAAACCCTTTGGCTTAAGGGAGTCTTTTGCCTCAGCCTCCCAAGTAGCTGGGAGGTGCCCATCACAACACTCAGCTATTTTTTGTTACAGTTGTCATTGTTGTTTAGCTGGCCCAGGCCAGGTTTGAACCCTCCACCCTCGGTATATGTGGCTGGCGCCATAACCACTGTGCTATGGGGTGCTGAGCCGGGAAATATGTTTTGATGCTACTAGGTAGAAAAGGGGGGGGGGATCACCAAGTCCTTTGATATCTAGTGTAAGACCTGAAAGTGCTGTGACAGAGGTGAAGCAGTTGTTAGCTGTGTGTGGTAAGGATGGGGATCCGAGGATCTATTGGGCTAATCTAAAATATGATTGTGACAAAGAAGATGAAAAGAAAGAACCAGACCATTGAAAAGAAAGATATTTGTCGACCAGATGACTAAAGGAGGAGCCCATAGCACTAGTGGGTTTGGGATAGAATGACTGAGAGAATTCTAGGGAATTTATGAAGAGTAAGGAAGACTTTAAAGCAATCTACATGAAATCAGCTTCAACTGCATGTTCAGTGTTAGTGCTCAAGATTACTGCAATTCCAATTCCTAAGCATTTCAGAGATTGTAGAAATCAGATCACTTCTAGACTTCTTTCAACGCTGGTTTAGGAGTCAATTTTCACAAGTCTAGTGAGTCAATTATCCCTCATCCATCTGCTTTACAGTTTTCAAAATGTTGATGATGTTTGTCTTTATGGCTTTAGGCCTGTCTTTTAAATTTATTTATTTTAAGTCTTTTACTGTCATTTTCAAGGGAAAAGAATTTGAAGTCACTGTGTGCTCAATCCATCATCTTAACCCAAAGGCCAATAAGAAAGTATTTGCAAAGGAGAACCTCAAAGAAGGTTTTTACCATGAGACCATCTATAAAATGTAGACTAAACTAGAGGTGCAGATGCTTAAGCCATGGAATCAACAGGGTATCCCAAAATCCAAAAGAAGTTAACAAAAGGAGTAAAATATGGTTGTGACAAAGAAAATGAAAAGAAAGAATAAGACCATTGAAAAGAAAGATATTTGTGGACCAGGTGACTAAAGGCACAAAAGAGGCATCCACAGCACTGGTGGGTTTGAGACAGAATGACTGAGAGGATTCAAGAGAATTTATGAAGAGTCAGGAAGAGAAAGGGAAGAGGACTTAGAAATAGTTGATTGGTTCTGTTTTTATAATGGTGAGAGCTGAGAGTGAGGGAAAACTGCTACTTTCTTAGCTCATCCAAAATGTTACAAACATTCTGATAAAAGGCAGCAAACATTTTTATTAACATACAGGGTAATCAATTTTTAAAGATATTTGGGGTGCAGTGCCTGTGGCTCAAAGGAGTAAGGCACCAGCCCCATATGCCAGAGGTAGCGGGCTCAAGCCCAGCCCCAGCCAAAAACTGCCAAAAAAAACAAAACAAAACAAGATATTTGGAATATACAGTCAAGAGCATTTAAGTGTAAAATCGGACATGGACTCAGAGAGTCAGGTGGTAATTTCCCCTCTTCTTTCACATGAAGGGTATATTCTCTTAGGAAAAATGTTTCTGGTGTGAGTAAATTAGAAGGGTACTACAGGGAAATTAGAGGGTTAAGAAAAATTCTGCAGCCTTCTTAACCCATTGGTGACTCGCCTGCTTCCTTAGTCAAGAGACCAAAGAGCTTTTTCAAAGAAATCTGGTCAGCCCAAAAGGAAAAGCTGAAAGATATAGACAGCAGAGGCTTCCTTATCAGTTAGGGTTCTCAGAGGAACAGAAATAAAATAAATATTCAGAGATTCATTTTAAGGATTGGCTCAAGTGATTATGGGGGCTGGAAATTATAAAATCTTTAGGGTAGACCAGTAGGCTAGAAACTCAGGCAAGAGTTGTTGTTGTAGTTTTGGGTCTGAAACCCAGAGGGTAGGCTAACAGACTGGAGCAGGATTTTTTAGTTACAGTCTTGAGGCAGAATTCCTTTTTTCTGAGGAGCTTCAGATTTTTGCTCTTAAGGCCACCAACTGATTAAATCAGGCCCACCCACATTATTGAGGGCAACCTCTCTTGAAATCAACTAATTGTAGATGTCAATCACATCCATGGAATACCTGGACAGCATGTCTAGTCTAGTGTTTGACCAAACAGGAGGGTACCATAGCTCAGTCAAGTTGATTTATAAAAGTTAGCTTTCATACTCCCCAATGAAACTGCCCAGCCAGTCTTCTCAACATCAAAACTTATCATCAATCAACAAGGCCCATTTACTGCACAGAATTCCCAGTTAGCCTTATAAATGCCTCATTCTAAAGAAAAAAAAACTGATAGGCAAAAATAAATAGACATCTGAGGAAAGTCACTTGAAGGAAACAAAAACAATCCAGAAGTAAGAAAACAATAAAAATATTCTCAGAAGAGAATGTAACCATGAAAGAAGAATGAGCTATTGGGGAAAAAAAGATTTCAGGAACCAGAATGAGCTCTTGGAGATCACA
>NW_003852438.1:2697515-2709176 GCF_000181295.1 Otolemur garnettii | reverse complement strand
TGGATGTGGTGGCTCCTGCCTGTAATCCTAGTACTCTTAGAAGCTGAGGTGGGAGGATCACTTGAATTCAGGAGTTCAAGACCAGCCTGAACAAGAACAAGACCCCATCTCTACCGAAAATAGAAAAATTATCCATGTAGTGGTATGTACCTATAGGCTCAGCTACTTAGGAGGCTGAGGCAAGAGGATTGCTTAAGCTCAAGGCTTTGAGGTTGCTGTAAGCTAAAATGTTGCCAATGGACCCTAGACAGGGCAATACAGTGAGACTGTCACAAAAATGAAAGAAAAAGAGAGAGAAAGGAAGGAAGGAAAAGAAAAGAAAAGGAGGAAATCTCCAAGAAAGTAGAACAAAATGATAAAGAGAAGGAAAACAGACAAGAAGAAAAAAAGAATTTGGGAGGATTAGCATCTGAATAAGATTTCCACAAAGAGGACAGAGAAAATGAAGGAGGGGGAAATTACCAAAGTAATAATGCAAAAGAAAATGTTTAAGCATTAAAGATCTTGTATTTCCAGACTGAAAAGGTTTGTGGTTAAATATATATCCACACCAAGACACTTCATCCTTTAAGAAATTTAAGAAAACAAAGATAAGATATGATATTTTCGAGTGGTTGGGAGGAATAGATGACACACAAATGATCAAGAATCAGACTGAGGGCCGTGTGCAGTGGCACACACCTGTGATCCTCACACTCTTAACAGCGGTTCTCAATCTGTGGGTTGAGACCCCTTTGTAACAATCAAAATACATCCTGCATATCAGATATTTACATTACAATTCATAACAGTAGCAAAATTACAGTTACGAAGTAGCAATGAAAATAATTTTATGGTTGGGGATCACCACAACATGAGGAACTGTATTAAAGGGTCGTGATATTAGGAGGCATTAGGAAGGTTGAGAATCACTGCTCTGGGAGATGGAGGTGGGTGGATCGCTTGAACTCAGAAATTCAAGACCAGCCAGAGCAAGAGTGAGACTACCATCTCTAAAAAAATACCCAGGTGTTATGGCGGGCCTCTGTAGTCTCAGCTACTGGGGAGGCTGAGGCAAGAGGATCTCCTGAGCCCAAGTGTTTAAGGTTGCTGTAAGCTATGATACCAGGGCATTCAACCCCAGGGTGACTGAGACTCTGCCAAAAAAAAGAATCAGACTGACTTTAGCCATCAATAGAAGCAATGGAACTATGCCTTCAAAAGTATAAGGAAAAATGACATTTTAACCCAGAATTTTATTCCCAACCAAATCTAGAAAATTTAAAGATAGACGATCCATGCAAAGCTGGCTAAAATTTAAAAAGAGGCAGAAGAATGATCTTTTCAGAAGTGAAAACTCTCCGAAAATTTACTTCCCAAGGACTTTTTCCTCAGTGAGTGGACCATGTCTCTAAAAAAATAGCCAGGTGTTATGGCGGGCCTCTGTAGTCTCAGCTACTAAGGAGGCTGTGGCAGGAGGATCTTGAGCCCAAGATTTCAAGGTTGCAGTGAGGTATGATTAGGCCATTGCAATATAGTAAGACCCTGTCTCAAATAAATAAAAATGTTTTTAAAAAAGGTTAACAAAGAAAGAGGACATAGAAGAGCTGAGATTCAAACATCAAAGGAATCTGAAAAAGGAATGACAAAGGAATAATTAGCAGGATAGTGAAGGGAGGTCCCAGGATATAGCACTAGGCATAGTAGTTGATCCAAACTGGACAAGTTCTGAGGATTCTGGGAGAAAGGCCTCCAACAATATGAAATTCATAGGGCACCTGGCATATTTAAATGTAATGAGGGAAGATTTATATCTCTTGGGGACAGTTTGAACACAGAAAACCAAGTAAATATTTTTTTCTAAAGTAAATTAAAGCAAATATTTTCTAAAGTAAATCAAGAAAAAATAACCAGGTATAGTGCCGACACTTGTAATCCTAGGTTTGGGAGGCTGAGGTGGAAGGATTGCTTGAGCCCACAAGTTTGAGACCAGCCTGCACAATAGGGAGATCCCCATCTCTACAAAAAACAAAAGAAAATTAGCCAGGTGGTGTACACCTGTGGTTCCAGCTGCTCAGGAAGCTGAGGTCCCAGCTACTTGGGAGGCTGAGGCAGGAGCATCACTTGAGCCCAATATTTCAAGGTTGCAGTGAGCTATGATTAGGCCATTGCCATATAGCAAGACTCTGTCTCAAATAAATAAATAAATAAATAATCAAATAAATCCAAGAAAAGCAAAAGGTTATTCATAGGAAAACTGTAACTCAATTTTAGACCAAGAATATGGGGAAAGGGGAGGGGGGGAGTGGGGAGGATGGGTGGAGGAAGGATGATTGGTAAGATCACGCCTATGGTTCATCCTATAAGGGTACATGTGAATCTCTCTAAATGTAGAATATAAATGTCTTTTTTTTTGAGACAGGAGCCTCAAGCTGTCCCCCTGGGTAGAGTGCCATGGCATCTCAGCTCACAGCAACCTCCAACTGCTCAAGCGAGTCTCCTGCCTCCACCTCCCAAGTAGCTGGGACCACAGGCGCCCACCACAACGCCTGGCTATTTTTTGGTTGCAGCCATCATTGTTCTTTGGTGGGCCGGGGCTGGATTCAAACCCGCCACCTTGGGTGTACATGGCTGGCTCCTTAGCCACTTGAGCCACAGGCACTGAGCTGAATATAAATGTCTTAACACAATAACTAAGAAAATGACATGAAGGCTATGTTAACCAGTTGGATGAAAGTATTTCAAATTGTATATAGAAACAGCACTCTGTATCCCATAATAGTATTAATGTAAACAACTACGATTTAATAAAAAAAAAAGAAAAGAAAAAAATGGAAAAGTAATACTGTCACTTAGTACTACTTGGCTCAATGATGAATAATATTCACTTATTAAAATAATGTAAACAATAAATATGTTTAACGAAACTATGTATTTTTGTGAAAGATGATGTTTGTGCTATAAGGAGAAGTAGAAAAAGGGAGCTAAGCCTTTATCACTTATAATGGAAATAGATGATACATAATACCACAAAATCAAGAAGCCCTTGTCCAGGAATGTTATGTTAAGATTTAAAGGTTAATAACAACAACAGTAATAATAGACAATTAAAGAGCTAAAAGGGCTTATACCTGGGAGGAAAAAAAAATGGTGAACAAGGAGAGGACTACTGTTTTTCATAATAAACTTTACAGAAGCATTTAGCCCTAATTGGACTCGTAATTTTGATAAAAAATAAAACAATGCTTTAAAAAACTTCCCAAACCTATAGGATAAAATCCACATTCCTCACAGTCTATGAGCTTAGGTTATGGAGTCAGAGTGACCTGGATTTTATTATAACACTAGCTTTGCTACTTACCAGCCAAGTAACCTTGGTCAAGTTATCTAAGTTCTCCAAATTCTATGAAAAGTGAACAATAATAGTTCTCATGGTAACAATGCACACCTACGGATTAGAAGCCCTACATGTGAAGAATGAATAAAATAACCCATGTGAAGTCTAAGCATTATGCCTGTCACATACTTAGTGTTGTGTAAACTTTCACTAGCACTTTGCTATTATCAGGCTGACATTCAAGGCTCTTTGTAATCTCTCTCCAATCTGCTTTTCCAACCTCATGTCTTACTATTCTCCTAGACAAACTCCAATCTTGAGCCAGGCAGCTCTTATTCTTTCTGAAATATATCATGTTTTTTCAAACCACCTCCCCACGATTACTCCGGCAATTGTTTTTTCTATTTACCAACCTATTTTGGTTGAAGTAACAATGGGAATGAAATGTGTTGCATTCTATAAATCACTGGACCATATTTGCATTCATAGGATCAAAATCCAAGATGTAAATATTTCCTCTAGGGGCTAAAAGCTGAAAGCAGGAGTTCCATTTTTGTTCCAGACATGTTAATCTTGTCATTGCTCAAGGTTGCCATGGTTCCTGTTTGAGATATTTTCTGGGTGCTTCCAGGACTTAAGCTTATGCCACTACATCTGAACAAATAAAAAATAGTCCCATTCTACTGAACAGGGAGCCAGGGAGGATAGGATTCTTGTCAGATAGGTCGGTGCTGTAACTAGAAATATAAGCCAGGATTTTCATGTCTCAGTTACAAACTAATCCTCACTGTCCCTGGCACTGTGTATTTCCATCTTTGTTTTTTCCTGGTGACCAGGGAGCGATTTATTTTGTAAACCAGGGAGATACTTTTTTCCCTTTCTTTCTTGTGGCACAATTTAAGTGGAAAAAACCCAGTAACCATTTCCTTTTAGTTTTTAAAAATAAAGGCTTTGATTTTGTAAGTAAATTATTAGAGGCAATTACTTTACTAGACAAGGGAAAAACTTCATTAGAATATAAAGAGGAGCAAGTTTTAGCCTAAAAAAAATTAAACTAATGAAGATTAAGCTAATTAACTTTGACATTCAAAATTTTCTGTCAACTTCATGATCATTTTCAAATTACAATCACAGATAGAAGGGTTTCTTGAACATAAATATAAATTGTGCTTTTATGAGACTCACTAATATATTTCTGATGACGTTTATATCCTGTGAGTAGGTCCTTGCTTCTTCTCTGGCCTCTGAAAGACTTTGGTCTTGGGTGTATACAGGACATAAATAGAAATATGGAAATAGAATAATCACTCTTGATTATTGCTGAAAATGATCATAAAATTTCATAATTTTGTGAATTTCATAAATCATTTTAAATCTTTGGCAAATGTAAATAGGAGAGATAAGGAAGAAAGAGATCTTCCTTCTTTCATGGTAAGTTGAATTCAGAGAGACAATCCAGAATCTTACACCAATGTATCAGCATTTCATCTATTCTTGCTGTCAGTATTTTGTTGATATTTGCTATTAACTTTATAAATGACCCTATGGCTTATGATAATAAATCAGTCACTATAAGGTGTACATTTGTATGTACTGGGAAAATTCCTTTTCCTCATAGGGTAAATAATTTGGGAAGTGTTGGTTCCTATGAGTGGTATTCAATTTTTTTAGATATCAACAACAAAGTTGATATCTAAAAGACATTTTTATGTAAAATAGCAAATTTTAAAACCCTCTAGTTAGTTTTTGAAAACCCTTTGGTGCATACCTATAATCCTAGCACTCTGGGAGGCCAAGACTGGCAGATTCCTTGACCTCAAGAGTTCAGTACCAGCCTGAGTGAGAGCCCTGTCTCTACTAAACATAGAAAAACTAGCTAGGTGTTGTGGCAGGTGCCTGTAGTCCCAGCTACTGGATAGGCTGAGACAAAAGAATAGCTTGAGCCCTGGAGTCTGAAGCTGCTATGAACTATGATGATGTCACAGCACTCAACGCAGGGTGACAGCATGAGACTCTGTCTTAAAAAGAAAAAAAAAAAAATGATAAAAAAAGAAAACCCTTTTTCCCTTGGCTTTAAGAGAGATTAAGTAGAAGACATTTGAGTGAGCAAAACTTACCCTTTAGTTTCAATTGCTTAGTCCTGTTCCTGTGTTCTCCCTACCAAGCCAAATGCTATTGTTTAGGATGCCTCAGATACTTCAGGATAATTGGAGCACAGCTCAATCTCTAGTTTAGATAATTTCTTATCATTGGAGTATTATCCTATGATGGCCCTTTATACCTAATTAATTTCTTATTTATTAACATCATTGTCAATTTACACATATCGTGACTGCTTAAATTTTATGATACCAAAGTCAGCAATAATAGACAAGGATATGTTGCCAATAAAACTTGCCAACTACAGGTTGGGAATGTTCTTAAAATGAGAAGGGTCATATCCAAAATATGATCTGTAAATGGAGTTCCCGGGGCCCTCTAGTATGCTCTCCATACCAATGATTGAACACGAAGGTGATACTGAATATCAACTTCTCTGATTCAAAAACATCATCCAATAATGATATCTTCTCTGGGTTCACTACTGCAACGATTTCAAGTACAATGGCTGCCAACTCCTCCCTTAACAGATTGTTTGATGAATATATTGAAAAATTGGGTGGTTCCCAAGTGGTAATCCCACTGATAGGTACTATGTTTAACAAATTCATTCTGAGGCTTAATTCCACGCAGAGTGGGAAACAATTAGAAAATCAAAAAGAAAACAAAAATAAGAAAATAAAAGCACTAGAGATACCTTTCAAAGAAATGGCCTGTGGTCTCATATGGAAGAGGACAAGGAGAAATAGACAGTCCTGGAAGCATGGTGCATGACACAAGATGACTGACTGCCTTACTGGTGTGCTTCAAGTGGCTGAGTGGAATGGAATGCTGCCTTGCACTGGGCTGTGCCATGATGAGAGGGCAAAAGCTTTTTTGTTCGATGGGTTTACTGCTGTCTATGCAGGACTCACTCAATTACATGTGATGACTACATATTTTTTCCAAAGCTGCCTCCACGTATAGGATGTTCTAGAATAACAGTTTAATGGCCAACAGGGCCTCATATTCCTTCCTACCAAGCAGTGCCCAGGGAAACCCTGTTCTGGATTGTGATTGATTACTATTAGTTTAATATATCCCTGGTATTTATACATTTTTTTCCTACTTATTTCTTCTCTTTTAAGCACTGGTGATACGCAGATATGCAGTAAAACATACTTCACAAATTATTTCAGGCTTAACATTTTTCATTTTCAAACGTGCTTTTCAGACTTTAATTAAACCTGGTTTCCCTGAGGCCCTAAAAGGAAGCATTGTTTTTTTTCTGCTTTCCAGAAGGGGACAATGAAAATGGAATAATGAATACAGAGAATGGAAGTGGAAAGGACAGTGAAAAGGAAGGCTTTCCTGACTTAATCTGAATTTAGAAGCTTTTCTGCCTTTCCTCAGACTTAAATGCACATTATTAAGCATTTTGGGAAAATCTGTTTCCTTAAGGGGATTACGAGGCATTATGTTCTATTTCAAAATGTGAGAAAAAAATTCTCATTAACAAATTCCTTATGGATGTAACATCATATATAAATTAAAATATAAAAAAGGGAAAAAATTGTACTTTCAGCTGTTTTGCTTAGACAAAAACTTATTTTTATTATTCACTGCTAAATAATAAAGATTATTTCTTACTTTTAGACAAAATTCACTTATAAAATAATTAAAATTTAATGATTATAATAAAAACAATTATAATTTAACCGCTGGCCTTTGAGTAATATGATTTGTTAAGTTGGTACAATTATAATTTATTGAGACAATTTAAAATATACCTACCTTGTCTTTAAAATCCACACATATTGGACATTAAAGGGTTAAACAAGAAAACCTCACTGAAGCAGCCACTGGACAGTTCTAACCACATTCACTGAGGCCAAAGAATACATGTGCTAATGGTATACACTAAATAACCACAGAAAACATTTTTGAGCAGGTAATGAAGTAGATCCTTGAGGTAGCACTTATCCTTTCTCCCAAATTCCACAGCAGGGCAAAAAGAATTTCTTTTTTAAAGGCAGATACTGTAGGCCTGCTTTTGCAAGGAAAGCATGAGACTAGTTTCCCTCCCTTGAGGTCTAGGGCTGCACACTTGTTCACAGCTAATAGAAACAGAAGCAACTAGGCACATAAATTACGTTGATGATGACATTCTTTTTTTAAAATTTGTATTTTTAGTAATTGCAAATAGAAAAAGATGAAAAGAATGAGAATACAACTACTACCTCAAAAAGAAAACACTCTAGCATGGGCCAGTTTGAATGGCGGAGCATGAATAATACAGAATCAAGGGGCAAAGGAAGCAGGGATATGGCAAGACTGTGAGGGCAACAGTTATCTCCGTGGCAGCTCCCTGTTAATGTGTAGTGTTCGTTATGGTGGAGTCCTCACCATCCCTTCCACCTACCAGATGATCAGTATGGGCCAACTGATCGATCTGCCTTGCTAGTGATTGGTTTAAGAATGAGAATGAGACTCAATGAGTAAAAGTCTGTGGGGGAATGTCTAGGAAATATTTCCTCACTACCATGAAAGAGACAGGAAGAGATGGACTTTCTTCCTTCAGTGGTCCTATACTCCACCAAATCTATACTCAGAAGTTGGCAGAGTGGATAAATGGAAAGAACTTCAGTATCTGAATTACATGAGTTATTAATCAACCAATTTTGAATTCTTCCCTCTGGACTTACATTTGTATGAAATAATGTTTCTCTATGTTTAAGCCGGTTGAAATTGGGGCTTTCTCTTAACTATTACCCAAGAATATTCCAATTCTAATTAATAACGAAGATAAGAATCGGCACCTGTGGCTCAAGCGGCTAAGGCCCCAGCCACAAACACCTCAGCTGGCAGGTTTGAATCCAGCCCTGCCACCAAACAACAATGACAGCTGCAACCAAACAAATAGCCAGGCATTGTGGCAGGCACGTGTGGTCCCAGTTACTTGGGAGGCGGAGGCAGGAGAATCGCTTGAGCCTAGGTGTTGGAGGTTGCTGTGAGCTGTGATGCCACAGCACTCTACCCAGGGCGACAGCTTGAGGCTCTGTCTCAAGTAATAATAATGATAATAACAAGGAAGATTAGCTATTTTAAATCTTTAAGTCCTGCATGGCTATATTTTAATTTTGGTTTTCATAATATATGTTTGTACTAAGTCAACTGAGCCTACCTTATTTCGCAATTTGTGTTATCTTCTCAACTTTCTTAAGTACTATCCTAACTCAGTAACCTCTTTATATGTTGTTTAGTAGAAAAGTACCTGACTAATCGCCTTAAAATATCTTTGCAATCAAGATTTGGTGTTCAGAATTAGAAGATAAGCAAGCAGCATTACCTACAGAATAATGCTTGAAAAGTCTATGAATGTGTCACATACTATCCCTAACAGATTATATAAATATGAACTAATAAAGATGTCATAAACTAGCAAATTTGTATTACTAATAATGTCACCATGAAAAGTATAATTTGTTGGCAGTGCCCTGTGGCTTAGTGAGTAGGGCGCTGGCCCCATATACCGAGGGTGGCAGGTTTGAACCCAACCCCGGCCAAACTCAACAACAAAAATAGCTGGGTGCTATGGCAGGCATCTGTAGTCCCAGCTACTTGGGAGGCTGAGGCAAGAGAATTGCCTAAGCCCAAGAGCTGGAGGTTGGTGTGAGCTGTGACGCCATGGCACTCTACCAAGGTCAACAAAGTGAGACTCTGTCTCTAAAAAAAAGGAAAGAAAAGTATAATTCATACAGAATTTCTTCATTTTCCCTTTCCCTCACCTTTCCATCAGATGCTTGTCTTATTAATGACTTAATATGTTCTCCATTCTATGCTGACAGTTGAGAGCCAAGCATTCATTATGGAAATACATGCTCATTTACGGGGATTAGCTATGAATATTAAAGAAGAGTCTTATTTTTCAGTAATCTGTAAACCAGTATTTCTGAAACTGAAAAATTACAGGTCTTTCAGAAAGAATATCATTGGGTTAACATTTTCATTTTATTATATTATTTTATTTTGACACCCTGGGCTAGAGTGCCATGGTGTCATCACAGCTCACAGCAACATCGAACTCTTGTATTCAAGCAGTCCTCTTGCCTCAGCTGGGACTATAGGTATTTGCCACAAGGCCTGGCTAATTTTTTCTATTTTTAGTAGAGACAGGGTCTCACTTTAGCTTAGACTGGTCTTAAACTCCTGAGCTCAGGTGATCCACCCACTTCAGCCTTTCAGAGTGTTAGGATTATAGATAGGTGTGAGCCACCACACCCAGCCCAATATTTGCTTTCTATTCATTCCTCCTGTTCTGTGTTCTATTTCCCTCATTTCCTGCCAACTTTTTTTCTACTTAAAAAAAAAAAAACAACTTTAACTTATTAACATAATAATTTAATTTCTTTTTTCTTTTATAAGGTAGAAAACTTTTCTTCTTTTTTCCCCAGGATTGGCACCTGATCAAATCTTGCCAACTTTTGAATTGATTTTAATATTCTAGTTTTCCCTTTCTATGAACCTAGGAGTTATATATTCTTACTATTCTTTTGGTGCAGAGATTACAATATTAATTTATCAAAGTGTAATATTATTCAGTGTTTTTACCCTCCTCCCAGAGGTTTTAATGCAAGAACCTTGAAACTTTTATCCTCCATTTATCCCCTTCCTGACTTATATGTCATTGTTGCTGTTTTAATTTTATATTCATTGAAAATTCCACAAGACACTATTTTATATGTCAATTTGCATTTCTATTTATCTACATATTCTCCCTTCTTATTGTTTTTTATTCTTTCTGGCATCCTTGAGCTTCTATCTAGGGTCATTTTCTTTCTGCCTAAAGTTCACCCCTAGTATTTTCTTTACTGTGAGTATGCTAGTAATGAATTTTATCAATTTTTGTTTGTCTGAATATTTATTTCAACTTCATTCTGCTTTATTTTATTTTAGAGATGGGGTCTTGCTCTATTGCCAGGCTGGAATGCTGGAATGTAGTGGCATCATCACAGTTCACTGTAGCCTTGAATTCTTGGGTTCAAATGAGCCTCCTGCTTCAGCCTTCCAAGTAGCTGGGTCTACAGGGTTGTGTTATGCCCAGCTAATTTTTAAAATTTTTTGTAGAGATGGGATTTCACTATGTGGCTTAGACTAATCTTAAACTCCTGGCCTCAAGCAATCCTTCCACCTTGGCCTCTCCAAATGTTGGAATTATAGAAGTATGCCACTGTGCTTGGCCTCAGCATCATTCATAAAGAACATTTTCATTGAGTGAATAATTTTAGGTTGAAAGTTATTGTCTTTTAGCATTTTGAATTGATCTTTCCATTGTCTTTTGACTTTCATAACTCTATAAAGAAGTTAGCTGCAAATCTAGTTTTGTTGCTTTGAAGGTAATCTTTTTTACTCTTTGTCTTTGCTTTTACTATGGTAAATCTAGGTGTAGTATTCTTTTATTTATCCTGCTTTGATTCATAGTAATCCTTGAATCTGTAGCTTGGTGTCTTTCATACATTCTGGAAAATTGTTAGCCATTGTCTCTTTGAATTTGGCTGCTGCTTCGTTCTTTCCCTCTTTCCTATTGGGGACCCAGTTATATGTATCTTAGGGCAGCAGTTCTCAACCTGTGGGTCACAACCCCTTTGGGGGTTGAACAACCCTTTTACAGGGGTTGCCTAAGACCATCCTGCATATCAGATATTTACATTATGATTCATAACAGTAGCAAAATTACAATTATTAAGTAGCAATGAATATAATTTTATGGTTGGGGGTCACCACAACATGAGGAACTATATTAAAGGGTCATGGCATTAGGAAGGTTGGGAACCACTGCTCTTAGAGGGTTTTGCTGTATGCCCTCTGTCTCTTATACTTTACATCTTTTTTTCTCTCCATTCATGATACTGTCTTATGTTCTATCTTCTAGTTCACTAATTCTCTTCTTAACTTTGTTTAATCATCTGTTAACCTTTTCCAATGAATTCTTTTTTTGTTTGTTTGTTTTTGAGACAGAGTCTCACTCTCTCACCTAGGGTAGAGTGCTATGGTATCCTAGCTCACAGCAACCTCAAACTCTTGGACTCAAGCAATACACTTGTTTCAGTTTTTCTATTTTTAGTAGAGATGGAGTCTTGCTCATGCTCAGGCTGGTCTCAAACTTCTGAGTTCAAGCAATCCAACTGCCTTGCTCACCAAGAATGCTAGGATTATAGATGTGAGCCACTGCATCTGGCCTTCTAATGACCTCTTTTTTTTTTTTT
>NW_003852438.1:2671351-2697451 GCF_000181295.1 Otolemur garnettii | reverse complement strand
TTTTTTTGAGACAGGGTCTTGTTCTGGCTCAGGCTGGTCTCAAACTCCTGAGCTCAAGCAGTCCACCCATCTCAGACTCTTAGAGTGCTAGGATTATAGGCACGGGGCACTGTACCCAGCCTCTTCCAATGAATTCTTAATTTTAAGTTTGTATTTTTCAGTTATAGACTTTCTTTCTTTTTCTTTTGAGACAGACCTCACTCTGTTGCCTAGCTAGAGTGCCATGGCATCAGCTTAGCTCACAGCAACCTCAACTTCCTAGATTCAAGTGATCCTCCTGCCTCAGCCTCCTGACCAGCTGGAACTATAGGAACCCACCCCAACGATGGGCTAATTTTTTATTTTTAATGGAGATAGTGATGTGCTTTTGCTCAGGTTGGTCTCAAATTCTGGAGTGCAAGTGATCTCTTGCCTCACCCTTCCAGGTTGCTAGAAATAATTACAGGTGTGAGCCACCATGGCCATCCAGCCCTATAATTCTTAATAGACTTATTAGTTCTCTAATGCCGTCATGGATTTTTTTGGTTTACAGTTGTCCAGGTATTTTTTGTTGTTGTCATGTTCATTCAAATTACCTGGTCTATTATGCCAGAAGTAAAAAATCTAATCTTTAAAAAATATAAGTCAAATTATGCCACTGAACTGCTCAAAACTCTCCACATGGAGAATAAAATATAATATCTTTATAATGGTCCAGAAAATCCTATGTGTTCCACTTCCAGGCTACCTCTCCAACTTTACTTCTTACAACTCTTCATACCTCACTCCACTCCAGTCATACTGGCTCCTTACTAGTCACCATGCACACCAAGAAAGCACAATATCAGGTCCTTTGCACTTGTTGCCATTCTTGGAATGCTCTTCCCCTAAATGTCAAATCATCACAGGTGATTTGTCCAATCACTCTATATTAAATATTAATAGTAGCCATTTGCCCATTACTTTCCATCCTCCTTTTGCTGCTTATTTTTTCATTACAGCCCTCCCCATCCCTCTCTCTGTCACCCACACACACATATACACATACAAATTTAAATATACATACATGTGTATGTGTATATATATGTAAATTGGTTTTTAATTTGGCTTATTCTCCCTGAATATAGTCTCCATAAAGACAACATACATATTTTGTTGGTGTTACATATGATTCCTACAACATTGCTTTGTATATAGCAGATACCTATTAAGTATTTGTTAAATGAATAAATGAAAATATAGGGACAATATTGCCTTGCAGAACTATCTGAATTTTGGTGACTTGTTGTTGGTAATGAGATCTCGAAGTGTCTTGGGATCTAAGATTTTTTTTTATACTGTTTTTGATCCTTCTGTGAATTAAAGGGACTTTCATCTCCCTTTATATATATTTGGCAAGTCAGTTTGTGTGAATATAGAGCATTACTTTAGTCATAAATAAATACTTGTCGGTTGCTTACTCTGTAATTTGGTGGAAGGATACATACATATAATGATGAATATGACAGTCTCTGCCCTTAAAACCTTAGCATGACTTTCCATAAATTAAGGATCAACACAAATTCAAACTTCCAGAGTAAAGAGACCATGTGATATATTTACTTTAGAACCCTCCTAATGGCCAGGCTTGGTGGCTCACAGCTGTAATCCTAGCACTCTGGGAGACTGAGGTGGAAGGATAGCTTGAGCTCAGGAGTTTGAAACCACCCTTAGCAAGAGTGAGGACCTATCTCTGTTAAAAACAGAAAAGTTAGCTGGGTATCATGGCTGGAGCTTTTAGTCCCTGCTACTTGGGAAGCTGAGGCAGGAGGATTGCTTGAGTGTAGGAAGTTGAGGTTGCTGTGAACTAGGCTGACACTATGGCACAACCTGAGCAACAAAGTAAGACTCTTATCTCAAAAAAACAAAACAAAAACAAAAAACAAAAGAACCCTCATAGCATTTAAATTATTATCAAAGCAATATGTCAATAATGACTAACTTTGACATGTTAAAAATAAAGATGCCCTGAAATAGTGACTTGAAGTACATAATTTATTTCTTGATTACATAGAAGAAGTCTGGACACTGACAGTTCAAGACTGGTAAGAAAGTAGCAAATCTCAGGAATATAGGCTCTATTTTATTGCTTTCCCATATGTGGCTTCTTAAGTAGCATTAAGGAGGGAGAGGAAAGCAAAAAGGTACCTCTCAAATATAGAAGATTGTTCAGAAGTATTACATAACACCTCTGTTTTCTCTCATTACCTAGAACTTAGTCACATGGCTTCATCTGTCTGCAGGGGCAGCTGGCAAATGTAGTCTTTTGCTGAGAAGAATGTGCCAAGTTGGAATATTGGAGACCTTTTATTAAAGGGGAAAGCAGATACTGGTATGTAAACAGTAATCTGTTCTATAAACACTAAGCACTTTTTTTAAAAAGCTGGAATTTCTTGGATTATCTCTTCTCTTGATCTTCATCTCAACTACTGCTCATAGACTAATTCATTCAGTGTCTACATCATTCAAATGTACTATTTCAATCTCCTAAAGATTCTCCACGCAAAATCCTACAGTTGAAACTTCACTAGGCTAACCAATCTCTCTTATACAAATATAGAAATATTATCTCTTTGGCTGGATGCCGTGGCTCATGCCTATAATCCTAGCACTCTGGGAGTGCTGAGGTGGGAGGATTGCTTGAGGTCAGGAGTTTGAAACCAGCCTAAGCAAGAGCAAGACCCTGTCTCTACTAAAAATAAAATAAAATAAAATAACTAGCTGGGTCTTGGGGCAGGTGCCTTTAGTCCCAGTTACTTGGAGGCTGAGGCAAGAAGATCACTTGAACCTAGGAGTTAAAGGTTGCTGTGAGCTATCCTGGGGCAACAGAGTAAAACTCTATCTTGAAAAAAAAAAGAAGAAAGAAATATAATCTCTATAATAAGACCCTCTTTAGCTAAGTGAGAGATTGAACAGTTTCCCCGAACACCCATTGTTATTAACCACATATCTCCAGGGAAATCACTGTGGCCTCCACAGAATGTGAATTCTTCCCTTAATTAACATCTATATTTAATGCATGTAGTGTGAGTGCCATGATCTGTGAACCTCTAATTAATGCATTTATTGGTATCAACACTTTCAATATTAGAATGAATAATATGTGTCTCTCCGGCTTGAATGGAACCTTTAAGAGGTGGAGAAGCATGTCTGTTAACTCTCATTGTATTCCTACCATCTAGTTTACCATGGGGTAGTCATTAAATATTTATTAAAAGAAGAAAAACATAATTATAATTGTGTTATATTGTGTTAAATTAACACTTACTAAGCACCTGTTATATGCCAGGGAATATGTTAAGGGCTTTGCAATTATAATTGTGTTAGATTTTTCATAACCATGTTATAAGAATTATATTTCCATTTTACAGTTGAGGTAAATAGAGCTTGAAGCAGATAAATAATTTCACCAAAGCTGCACAGCTAGAAGGAAGCAGATCTGAGGTCAGACCTCTAACCTCTGTCTACACAGTAAATTCTAAGTTTACTCTGCCACATTATGTAGGCCAGGTGAAGTTGTTCCTGGCTTCCCCTGATACCATAGGTTGGTTCATTTCATGATAAGATGGAAATAAATAAAAGATTAATATATTTCAGTGGTAAATTGCTGAAGCCTTGTTGCTTTAATCAAAAGAATTTGGCTCAGCCCCTGTAGCTCAAGCAGCTAAGGCTCTAGCCACATACACCAGAGCTGGCGGGTTCGAATCCAGCCCAGGCTTGCCAAACAACAATGACAACTACAACCAAAAAATAGTCGGGCGTTGTGGCGGGTGCCTATAGTCCCAGCTAATTGGGAGGCTGAGGCAAGAGAATCACGTAAGCCCAGGAGTTGGAGGTTGCTATGTGCTGTGATGCCATGGCACTCTACCCAGGGTGAAAGCTTGAGGTTCTGTCTCAAAAAAAAAAAAAAAGAATTTATTTATAAAGATTAAATTCTAGGCACAATAGCGGCAATTGAGTGAGCTGCTAGTCTGGAAGGGATAAATTCAGGAATAGCTCTCCCAAAATCATACTACATAGATATTTCCTACTTTGCCCATCAGTTGCCCACAAGGATCACTTAAGTGTTTGGAAGATATAATTGTGATATCAGGGTTTATAGTAAAGAAGCTGAAATAATGTCAAAAATTCCAAGAAAGACAACAGATAAATTTGAAAGGGCTAGAAAGACAGAAAAGTGAGTAGAGTGAAACATATATACAAAAGTACAAAAACAACAGTGAAATGCAAAAGGGGTGGGGATAGTACCTACTAGTTTTTGTGGTTGTTGTTATATTTTGTTCATTCATTTTAGCTTCCCAGCTTCCAGTCCGCCTTCTTTTAGCTGTAGCATCTTCATTTGCTTTTTGGGAATTACATCGCTACATTTGGATACCATGTGGTATGACTGCTGTTTAGACATCCTGACTTCTCCCAGGCCAGGAAAGTGGCATTGACCCTAAGGAAACCAAATGCTCTCTTCCTGGAATTTGAATCATCTGTTGAGGTGTTCATGCTATGGAGATGCATGTGCCTGGTCTGTCCTTTCCAAACACTCATTCTTTAGCTTTCTCTCTTCATCTTTTAAACTTCCAGCAATTTACCCAGTCAATTCTCTTCTTGCTTAAGTTTACCAGAAGCAGCTACTGTTACTTGCAACCAAAGAACTCCTAACTGCTGCGGTGAAGAAAGAAGGAAATACGTGGAAATAAATGCTGATACCGAAGCCTAGAATAGCATCCACTGAGAATATATTTTCAGTTCCTAAAACAGTAGCTATTGGGGACAAACAATTCTAGTTTAAACTAGAATCAAAGTGCAAATTAGTGTTCAATCATCTCAGCACATCTCCAGGAGCAAATGCAATCACACCATAAGGTAACAAAGGGCTTCTAAAAGATGAGAGTAATATTCTTTTCCGAGATTAACCTACTGCAGGATTGGTGTCACAATTCTGAGTACTGAAAAGAGAATGTGTTTCCTGCAAGGCAGAGGTTTGCCTCTGTTTTTACAATGTAAAAATCTTCGTTTCTTTAATAATTTCACATCTTTGGCATGACTAAAGGATTTTCAATTCAAATTAAACTCCTTCAACTCTGCTCGTCCTTCCCCTCCCCCACTGACTTTCCCCGTGGGATTCTTTCTTTTCACTGCCAAGGATTAAATTCTCTGCGAAAGGCTTGAAGGCAATAGACATCTGTACTGGAAATGAGACACAAAACTGTCCAAAAAGAGAGAGGCAATCTCAAAGCTTACATGAGAAAATAATTGAACTCCTATTCATATTGGGGGTAAAAGTCTGGTTTCAAACTGAGTTCTTTATTGACTTTTTTGGTCATAAAAAGAATCATCATTTATGTCAAACAAGAAACTGTTATTCTTCTTTTTTGCCAAGGATGCTAACTTCTGCATGTTCTAAATACCAAACGTTTCCACAGAGAACAGCTCACTGCCAATATCTGGTGTGTCCAGGAATCCTAAAAGATCTCCTATCTAAAGCTCGTCTTCATATACCAGAGCATATGAAGTATAAACAGAGTATAAATCTTTACATACTAGAGTAATAAATATGATTTAATCGCATGTCTAAATGTTTTCAAAAGTCAAATCACCTGTAATTTAACCAAACTGTAATGTGGTAATGGTGTAGCTTGTCTGTCCTTAGACAGGCTGCAAAGTGAGGTACCCTTTAATCCTCATTAAAAGCAGGAAAACTGTCTTTGGATAGAATAACCCTTCTCCACATTGTAACTAGTTGTAAGCAAGCCAGACCTTCAGAACTGCCCTGTTACCTCAATTCTGTGTTAGCAGATGAGTGATTCAAGGTAGAATGTTGAATTAGAATAGTCAGTCCTAGTCTTGGTTCGTGTGCTACTTTTACTGGGGCATTTCTTGGTGGTCAAAAGGTAAGCCCACAGTCTCAGAATTGTGCTCATCCAATGCTCCTTCCTTGAGTCAAATAAATGAAAGGCAAATGTCAGATGTGATAAATATAAATAAAAAGGATTCACAGTAGACGTTGTAGTTCTTAATTAGTATCTTGTTAATTCAGTTCTAATCTCTCTACCTTCACATATAAAAATATTTTACAATAATTTTACATCCTAACAACTGGTAGGTGGCATCACAACTTGTGCCAAACTAATGTGATTGCCAGTTTAGCTACGATGATAAGGGGATCATGTCAGAGTGATGTATCATCAGAACCACATCATCTCTACTTCAGTCAGCTGTTCTGTCTATTAATCTCCAAGTGCATGAAGAACCTAAGACTGGATCTGGAGGAATATGATTCAATTACTGAGCTTGAGATATTAGCTCTTGGAAAACTGCATCTTGACAAGGTCTTCTCTTTTTTCTTTTTGGACCCACGGCCTCACTTTGTCACCTGTGCTAGAGTACAGCCTCAGCTCTCAAGTAGCTTGGTATATAGGTGTGCCCAACCATGCCCAGCCAAGTTTTCCATTTTTTTTTTTTTTTTTTTTTAGAGATGGCAGGTGGGGGTAAGGGAGGGGAGTATTGGCTTTGCTCAACTGGTCTTAAACTTCTACCCTCAAGCCATCCTTCCTCTCAGCCTCCCAAAGTGCTAGGATTACAGGTGTGAGCCACCATGCCCACTACAATGTCTTTTTTGTGTGTGTTTATTTGCCATGAAAAATGATGTCATTTTTGTTCTGTGTGAGAAAATTTAGATTGTGGGAAAATTACTTAGGATAGTGTGTTAACTGACCCTCTGTAAAATAACCTAAGGCTTCTTAGCTTTTCTTATAATTACATGGGCTTCAATTCTATTGAAAAGTGACTGGAAAAGTCTCTTTGGGAAATGACTCTTTAATTTGATGAATGATTCCATCTTATGGCCTATATGGTCACATCATTCATGGTTCTCCACCGAGACTGTGTATGTTCACATGGGATGGATATTCAGTAAAACTTTTAAGATGACAGGAGTTCAGTTCTTCTGTCTCATTTCCCAGAAAGAAAAATAGTGGATAAAGTCTTCAGGCTTAAAAGGAAAAGGAGCGGTTGTCACACACACACACACACCCCCCACGCACGCACACAGGCACGCACCTGAGTCTTTCTGATCTCGAAAGATAACATAATTTAGTAGCAAAAAGCCACATTCTAATCAACAACATGAACAGGAAAACAGAAAACATTTATTCCTAAATTTTTATGACGTTTTAATGAAATAATGGGAGAATAATATTATTAGATCCTTAAAGATTGGGAAAATTGAGACAAAAGGATACTGAGAAATATATCAAATATTACACTATTATTGTAATTAAAAGACTAGAACTTGCTATAATATCCTAGTTTAGGTTCTAGTTTAGAACCTCAAGCTGGTAAGTGATATGGAGAACATGGATACCGGATATTCAGCTTCCACGTGGATCCACATGTAATTTCCAGTTTACCCATAATGAGTTAGCACTGTTTGTAACCACAGACTTAGGAAGCTCTGGCTTCTGCTCAGAGAGGTAAGACTGTCAGGACCTCTCCCTTGGATTTCTCCTCTCCTGCTGCTCCCCCCACCCCTTGCCCACTGGACATACCTACAAGCTGCCTACAGCAATCAAGTCAGGGCTGTCCCAAGAAGGGTTCCTATGGAAAGACAGCAGGCAGCAGCAGGATCTTTCCAGCAAAATTGTCCCTTGGCCTCTTATCTGGCTTTTGACTTTGACTCAGGTCTGGCAAAAGATAATAAATACCCACTAGAGAAACATAAAAAATGCAAACAATTTTTTTAAACCACCCATAATTCACCACCCAGAATGATGATTGTCAATATTTTTGTAGAGTGGCCCGGTGCCTGTGGCTCAAGTGGCTAAGGCGCCAGCCACATACACCTAAGGTGGCGAGTTCGAATCCAGCCCGGACCCACCAAACAACAATGATGGCTGCAACCAAAAAATAACCGGGCATTGTGGTGGGCGCCTGTGGTCCTAGCTACTTGGGAGGCGGAGGCAGGAGACTCGCTTGAGCCCAGGAGTTGGAGGTTGCTGTGAGCTATGACACCACAGCACTCTACCCAGGGGGACAGCTTGAGGCTCTGTCTCAAAAAAAAAAAAAAAAAAGAAGTACAAAGCCAATAAAAGTAGCAACTATAATCAATTTATAAAATAATCAAAAAATAGTTTTAGGTGAAAGAATTGTTATTTATAACACCAAATTATATTGGTAAGGTATTTTTATATTATATTGGTAACATACTTTTATTCAATAACAGAGGCGAAATCCCTACATGTTTTAAGGATGCCTAGAGAAGGATGGGTACAGTGGCTCACTACTGTAATCCCCCACTTGGGAGGCTGAGTCAGGTGGATTGCTGGTTCAAAACCAGCCTGAGCCAGAGCGAGACACCCCCTGCCCCGCCCTGTCTCTAAAGATAGCCAGGCATTGTGGCAGATACCTGTAGTCCTAGCTACTCGGGAGGTTGAGGCACGAGAATCACTTAAGCCCAGGAGTCTGAGGTTACGGTGAGCTGTGATGCCACAACACTCTACAGAGGGCAACAAGGTTGCCAGAAAAAAAAAAAAAAGAAGCCTACAGAAAATATGCACAAGGGAGTTCACAGTTCATACTGATACTGCAAGTGCAATATCCTTAATATGGTAGTGCAGTTTCTGACATCAGATTCCCTTGGTTTACAGCTTTACTGAGGACTTAGAAAGGTAAGCAGTATGATAATGGCTGAACTGTCTGTTGTTTCTGCCTTAGGCAATTCTTTTCCCTGCAAAACAAAAATTATTCTCAAAGACATGAAAATACAATGAGGTTTCATTTAACCTGTGGCAAAGTGTTTTGTCTTTATAGACAACTGACCCCTGATACTACACACCTTTCCCTTGCTGCAGAGCTTCCCTTTCCCAGTTATAGCCAGAGGGGATGGCAAGATCTGGGCTAGAGCGAGGAGGAAAGTTCTAAAATAAGGTCTCTGAGAAAAGATTATGGCTTGCTGCAAAGAGGAAGAGCTGTGAGGTCAGACAGATTCGCATTCTGAGCCAAAGGGTTGTTACGTCTGTGTCATCTGGGCAAGTGACCCAAACTGTTTGGGGTTCCTTGTCAGTGAGGACAATAAGACCTACTTCTTATAGCAGTAGATGTTTCATAAAAGTTGGTTGTTGTCATTTATAATTTATTTTTATTATTTCATAAATTGTTACTTGCTTCCCCCATAATGTCATCTTTATTACGCATCTACTGGACTTGTGCTATGGTAAGGCAGACCGCTTCCTTCTGTCCCTGGACTTACAACTTGATGTTTAATAATGCTCATAAGTGGCATTGATAACACTCCTTAAACATTCATTAAATAAAAATTCCCTCAATAAATTTTTCCTTGAGAGCCTAATATGAGCTAAGCACCATGCCAAATGATACGTCTAGAAATTAATAAATACTGGCTGTAGAAAATTGCCTAAATATACTTAGTATAAGGCTTAGGCAAAAGTGGATTCCTAGGTGTCACATGAGTTAAAGACAATTTTGGTTTATCCTAGCACTCTGGGAGGTTGAGGCAGGTGCATTGTCTGAGCCAGTGCAAGACCCTATCTCAAAAAAAAAAAAAAATAGCCAGGTATTGTGGTGGGCACCTGCAGTCCCAGCTACTTGGGAGGATGAGGCAAGAGAATCTCTTGACCCCAAGAGTTTGAGGTTGCTGTGAGCTATGACTCCATAGCACCGTACTGAGGATGACAAAGTGAGAATCTGTCTCCAAAAAAGGGCAATTTTGGTTTAATTTCAAGAAACTTTCTAATAGGGAAGAATATGAATTAAGGAACATCAGAGTGGAATAGTAATCAGCAGTCTTTATTTTCAGGCCATCAGTTGCTATACAATTTCGAGTAAGACACTAAATTTTTCTATAATTTAGTTTCTTTATCTTTAAAATAGATTCAAGAGGTACAAATGAAAAAACCACTCTATTAAAGAACTTACAGATTCAAGAGGAAATTACAATGGAAATTACAATTTTTTTTTTTTTCTGAGTCAGGGTCTCACTCTGTCACTGAGTGCAATAGGGTCATCTCAGCTCATATCAACCTTAAACTCCTGGGTTTAAGACATTTTCTTGCCTCAGAATCCTCAGTAGCTGGGACTACAGGTGCTTTCCACCAGGCCTGGCTAAGTTTTCTATTTTTTGTAGAGATGGGGGGTTCTTAATCTTGCTCAGGCTATTCTTGAACTGCAAAGCTCAAGGAATCCTCACATCTCAACCCCCAGAGAGCTAGGATAAAAGGTATGAGCTACTATGCCCAACTGAAATTATGAACTATTTTTATATATGCAACATATCAATACTTGCATTGATATGCATAAATATAAATGAATTTATTTAAAACATAAGACAGATTAAAAACAATTGAGCTACACGTGCAACTTAAAAAACAAAGAAAAAGAAAATAAATAGTGAATATTAGGGAAATAGGAAAAAAATGATAAAAGCATTGATAATCAGCAAAACCCAAAGCTTGTTTTTAGAAATAAACCAGACAAGATAGTTTAGGGAAAGAAAATTGTGAGCTAATTTCATTTATAAATTTAGGTATAAAATTCCTAAAGTACTAACAAATTATATTCAATAATGTATTAAAAATACATTTTCATCAAATAATATTTATCCCAATATCTGTCAGTCTAACCCACCATATTAGCAGATAAAAGGATCAATGGATGCTAAAAAAATTGCTAAAATTAATACTTGGAATGTTCCTCTTTCAGACTTCTTTCTTGTAGATCTCTGCTCACATGTCTCCTTTTTTGGACTATTCTTTACAAATTAACACCTTACACTACCCCGAATTTCTGTAATGCCCTTTCTTACCTTATGTTTCTTCATAACAGTTCTCCCAAGGCACCAAGATATTGGAAGAAATCACAAATAATAACATTGATAAATTTGACAATACAAGAATGTAGAATTCCTAAATGCCAAAAAAGCATGATAAACAAAAGTAAAAGGCACATTTTAAAATTGGGAAAACTATTTATCATCAATATAACTGGAAAAGGAAAATGAGTTCACCTGTAACAATAAGAAAACTTTGGTCTCAAAGAAAAAGTAGGCCAATGACAGAATACTTCCTTCACAAAATGCAATTTCATGACTATTCAATTTTCCCCCCCAAAAGGTGAACTTAATTAAAACAGAGATGGCTTTATTTTTTAACCTTTGAATTTTGAATAATTTTTAAAATGATACGACTCTGTAGGTTAAGACAGGCCTTCATAACCCTGCTGGTGAGAATACAAACTGATTTAAACTCTCTTCTTCCAGTTATGTATTGTTGGGTAACAAATGATCGCAGAACTTAGTGGCTCAAAACAGTAAACACTTATTACTTTACAGCTTCTATGGGTCAGAGATGCAGCAATGGCTTAGTGGTTCACTCAGGAAGTTGTAGGTTGTCAGCTGGGGATAATCATCTCAGACTTGGTGGGGCAGGAGAATCCACGCTCGAGTTCATGAATGTGGTTGTTGGCAAGTCTCAGTGCCACACTGGCTGTTGACCAAAGGCTTTAGTTCCTTGCCACGTGGACTTTTTATTGTTCCCACAGTACCATAGCTGCCTTCTCTCAGGGCTCCAAGAGGACAACTGACCAAGATATAAGCTAGAGAGGTCTTTTTTTTTTTTTTTTTTGAGACAGAGCCTCACTTTCTTGCTCCCAGTAGACTTCAGTGGTGTCATGGCTCTCAGCAACCTCAAACTCTTGGGCTCAAGCTATCCTCTTGCCTGAGCCCACAATGCCTGACTGTTTTTAGAGGATAGTGTCTTGCTCTTGCTCAGGTTGCTCTCAAACTCTTGAGCTTAAGTGATCTACCCACCTTGGCCCCCCAGAGTGCTAGGATTATAGGCATGTGCCACCACCCAGCCAACTATAGGGTTTTTTGTAATCCAACCTTATTACGTGACATAGCATCATTTTGCTGTATTAGTCACACACACCCATCCTGGTAAAATGTGGATGCAGACTACATGAGGGTATGATGACTGGAAGTCAGGAATCATTTTGAATGCTGCTTACCACAATTCTTTAAAGCAATTCGTCAATATTTAAACTTTTGTACTCCTTAACCCAATAATGTTAGGTAATTACATTTCTAACAGTTTCATATATATGGACAAATATTGTATCTAAAAATGTTTAATATAGCATTTTTACAGCAGTAAAATATGAAAATAAACATGTAATAACAGAAGACTTACCTGTCAATTAAACAGTGATACCATATGATGAATTGTTATGTATCCATCAAAAGTGATAATTTTATTTGTTTTATTTATTTATTTTTGACACATAGTCTCATTCAATTGCCCTGGGTAGAGTGCCATGGTGTCATAGCTCACAGCAACCTCAAACTCTTGGGCTTGAGCAATCCTTTTGCCTCAGCCTCTCAAGCAGCTGGGACTACAGGTGCCTGTCATAAAGCCCAGCTAGATTTTGTATTTTTAATACAGACCGGGTCTTGCTCTTGCTTAGACTGGTCTCCAACTCCTGAGTTCAAGCAGTCCACGCACTTTGGCCTCCCAGAGTACTAGGATTACAGGCATGAGCCACCATGCTTGGCCCTAAAAGTGATAATTTTAAAGAATTTTTATATCATGGCGAAATGATAATATAATGCTTGTTTTTTAAAGGCAGGGCATAAACACTTATATATAACAATCACATTGGGGAACACCCTGAAGTTAAACACTGAGAAGCTAAAACAACTGATATCTAGTATTCCTACCTGCACCCCCCCCCCATTTAAACTGAAACTAATTATAAAGAAAGAATCAAACAAATCTAGCTGGTGGGACACACTGGGCTGCCATCTTCAAAAATGTCAGTGTCAGGAAAGAAAGCAAAAACAAGGGATCGTTTCAGACTCAAGGAGGGTAAAGGAACATAACTAAATACAATGATTTTCTTCAACTGACTCTTGGATTTTTTTTAAGTTATAAAGGACATGATTAGAACAATATTGGGAAGATTTGAATGTGATAACAGCATTATTTAAACGTTTAATTTCCCAAGTGTGATTGAAGTATTGTGATTGTGAGGAAGAACGCCATTGTTCTTAGAAGATGCACATGGAAGGCTTGAGAAGTGAAGTGTGAGGCAACTAATAAGAGAGAGGGAGATCGATATGGAGAGAGAGAGAGTGTTACACAGAGAAAAAGTAAATGTGATAAAACATTAACAACTGGGCTCGATGCCTGTATGTCAGTGGTGAGGGCACTGGCCACATACACCAAGGCAGGCGGGTTTGAACCCAGCCCAGGCCTGCTAAACAGCAATGACAACTGCAACAACAACAACAACAACAACGAATAGCTGGGCATTGTGGCAGGCACCTGCAGTCCCAGCTACTTGGGAGGCTGAGGCAAGAGAATTGCTTAAGCCTGAGAGTTGGAGGTTGCTGTGAGCTGTGATGTCACAGCACTTTACTGAGGGCAACATAGTGAGACTTTGTCTCAGAAAAATAAAATTTAACGACTGGAGAATCTAGGTGAAGAATATAAGGTATTTATCCTACTATTCTTGAAGCTTTTCAGATGGTTTGACAGTAGAAAAAGTAATCTTTTAAGAATAAATGAAAGATAAGAAGACATTGTGGTATTAGGTATGGCATTATTTTATTGAAAAATTAAGATAAAATTTTATACTTTTTGGTACTTCTGTATTTTCAGTATTTTAACATGCTGAGTCTATTATTTTTCTAACTGGAAAATAATAGCAGTTATATAAAAAGACAGATTCTTCTTTGTTAGGAATATCCATTTCAGTTTTGCGTACCCAATTCTGTGATTCTTTCAATGACTTTATCTAACATGGTGTATAGCGGAAATTTTACCTTAAAACTGAAATAAAATGATTAGGAGACAGCCTAAAGAACATATGTTGGTTTTATAAGATATAAGTTAACAACAAGGATGACCCTCAAAAGCATTTATGTACATTATATAAAATGCCAAAGAAAGGCAAGTATTTAAATACAGAAAGATAAATAGTGTCTACAGTTGGCAGTGCAGATGATTATAAATGGGTGATGGAAATGTTCTAAAATTAGATTGTGATTATGGTATACAACTATAAATATACTAAAATTCATTGAATTACCTACTTAAAGTGAGTGAATTTTATAATATATTAATATCTCAGATGTTAAAAAGACGATATAGATTAAAAGAATGTAGCCAAGTGCAATATACACATACAACCTCAATTTGAAAGAGAAAAGAAAGAGACTTATCAAAGATGAGAAGTCTATTTGTGACAAATCTAATAGAATCTTATTCTACCCTTATGAAGCCAGAAAACCAGCCCATAGCAACCTCCAATTTCTGGGCTCAAGCGAGTCTCTGCCTCTGCCTCCCAAGTAGCTGGGACCACAGGCGCCCGCCACAATGCCCGGCTATTGTTTTTTTTTTTTTTTGGTTGCAGCCGTCATTGTTGTTTGGCAGGCCCAGGCTGGATTCGAACCTGCCACCTTGGGTGTACGTGGCTGGCACCTTAGCCACTTGAGCCACAGGCGCCAGGCCTACCCTTATGAAGCCAGAAAACCAGCCTGTAAGATGGAGTCTGAGAAGCTAAACAGTCCAGCTGACCCAGTCTGCTCAGCCTTCCCAAGCATACCTTCCATGGTGATGTAGTTAAAGTTTCACCACGATGGTGAGGATGTTTACCTCCGGAGACTCTGAGGACGTAAGTCACACATAGACAATAGGTGTTGTGATCGTGGTAAAGTAGAGGTTACTTTGATGGTGACGTTTTCTTTAATGATTCTCTCAGATATTGTGTTAAAGTGAAAGTTGTCTTTCTGTTATTTAAACATTTATGTTCTTAGAATCAAGACTACTTCGATATTACTACCTATCAGATAAAGTTAAAACTTTCTAGGGTTGTTTCCTTGTATTTCATTATAAAAAAATGATAGAACTGTAACTCAGACAAAACAGAACTGAGAGGCTGCTCCCGCTGTTTCCCAGATTGCTGGCCTTTTGACAATAAAGCTTGGTGAACCGAACGCCCATCTCTACATCTAGCTGACAGTGACAAGCAGGCCAGACCCTCTTTGTTGGTTAACACTTAGATTTTCTCTATTTTTATAAAGAGAAGCATTATAAATTCAGACTTTTTGGAGGCATTTTAGTTGTAGAGGAACATCTGATATATAGACTGATTCTTTAAAACATAACTTTTATAATTTTAAAGTACACACATGCTAGAATCAAGCTAGTAGAGGATCATAGACCATCACTTAATTAATGGATAAAGTTGTTCTTCTAACTATGTCTTACATTTTTCATTCTTTTAGCAAATGATTATTGAATGTTTACTGGGGCCAGTTTTAGCAATAACTGCTAACACAAGGATTGTATATAGGCGATGGCAGACACAAATATTTTAAAATGCTCTTTGGAGTTAGGTTTCATATGCTTAATATCTAAGCAGATTCTTTTTTTAAAAAGCAATGCAAATGTCAATTTAGTCAAAAAAGAATCATATTGGTCAAATTCAAACTGTGGCAACCAGTTACAAAGCTTGGTGATATCCAGACACTTCTCCTAAATCTTCTTGGATCTGCCTTTTACTCCACCATTGGTACCGATTCCACTTGGGTCTTGACTGGCTTTGCATTGGGAGTGATAGGAGAGAACTTGCCTGAGCCCACTTCTTCTGACTCAGTGGTGTGGAATACCCCAGCGAAGGCTCTGTACTGACGTCTGTATAAAAGCTTGAGTAGAGAACTTAATATGCATAGACTGACCACCTTTAACCAATGGGGGATGAAAGGCGGTGGATAAATGTTAACCCTGTTTGTCTCTTGAAAAGCATTTGAAAAGGCTTCTCTGTGACAGCCCACTCAATAACTCAACCTGGTGTCCTCCCTCCGTCCCTATTTTTCATTCTTCGTACTAATTCTTCCTGCCCCATGGAGCCATTGTTTTCAAATAAACTGCCCACATGAAAACCTTGTCTCTTATTTTGGAAGAACTCAAGAGGACACATGGGTTATTTGAAACATGCAATGCATGGTACTTGCTAGCAAATTATTGATAATTGACAATGTTATACCATAGGTTTGCATTAATTCACTTCAATTGCATAATTTAAGTAATAAGAATTACCTACAAAACAAGCCCCTAATGTACGTTTGATGGCAAAAGTCTTCACAGTACAGTTCTGATTGTAGTATGGTATAGTTCAGATGGCTCAACGGTGTATCACGGTCATTGTCATTCGGAAATCAGCTTAGGCCTCAATGGAAGATAATAGCAATACGCAGCAATATAAGATGATGATCAGGTTCTGTATGTCTGGGATTTCTTTTTGTTTGAAGAATGTGTGCTTGCTCCCCCAAAATAAATAAATAAGATTTAGCAAGTCAAGTCAGAGACGAAGATGGGTCCTGTAAGTACAAAGGGGTTTCAAAGTGGGCAGCGGGCTTACTCTTGCAGAGATGTCTCCCATTTGCTCTCCTACCCAACTGCAGGCACCTGAGAGTTCTGTATTAACTGCAATCACTATCCCTGATTCAGCCTTTGAAGACTTCCAGACACACGTCCGCATCCTGAATAAAGTACTTGCTCCACAACTGACCCTATCACCCTGCCTTTAGTGTTTATCCTTTGTTGACCCCATTATTCCATATTTCTGCTGGTTGCATAGTAGTCTCATGAAATGTATGGTTACGTCATTCTAGAATAATCTGTTATGAGGTATGTGGGCAGAAGTTGAGTTTTTGTCCCACATTAAAAGTAAGCTACAATTGAGGCAGATTCTTAATAAATGTTTGTGGGCAGAGACCTCATTGAAACTACAGCAATCTATTCTTCATTAACTTTACTATTAGGAGAAAGCAATGATGGAATTCTTCCAACATAGTGGATAAACTATAATAAACTTCGAATTAAATTTAATGGATTTCTTCCACTCAATGGATTTGCCTGCCTAAACTCTTTTCTTGGGCTAGACTAAATTGTAAATGATTTCACCTCCCTTATGCACACACTGCAGTGTGACCATGGGGGCCCTCAGCTGATATTGAATGAGAGGTTCAGGTGGTCTGGGAATAGTTACTGCCCATGGGAAATTCACAAGCAGATAACGAGGTCGTGGTTGTACCTAAAATATTGATCAAATGCAATTCAATCTGTGTAGCAGGCTTCAGGCTCTGCTCTCTTGGCCTTGGGACTGCCATCACCAAGTTAATGTAAAAGGGCCTTTCCTGAACAGGATAAGCAAGTTTAAGCTTTTAAAATGGTCTTCATGTTCCTTGTTGAGTTTAAACTTCTGTTTAAAAAACTTCAGTTTATTGCTTTAAAGGTAGAGCTGGTCTTTTGTTATGTTTTATTTTAAAACACAAAACTCACTTTCTTGTCCTACGTAGTGACAGGAAAATTCTGGCACTATATAGAAAATGGCATGCCATAGAATAAAACTGGTGAATGCTAAATATATGACACATTTGGTTCATGTTTCACCACCACATGTTTTTATGCTAGGCGTGGTTGTTTGCTATCATTGCATTTATCAAGGAACAAGTTGCCTCCAATAGTCCTTTAGTGTACTGTTATTGTCCCTGCTCTCTATTAAATTTTGTGTGTTTGTCTAGTCTTATTAGTACTACTGCTAGATTTAGTTATATCTTGAACACACCTTCCTTTTCATAGGCTTTTGTCCTCACAAGTGTGTGTGATCAACATAACAAACATACAAACCGCAAAAGCTCAGCAACAACAAAAAAATTAAGACAACCAATAGAACTTCTTCACTTACTCAGAATCAATTATCCTACTAAGAAGCCATAATGACAGTTTTTACATCTATACAAGGCACTAATCATGCACTCATTCCCCACCAGATGCATGCATCAGTGAAGCCTTACAATCATGGTTTCTACTATACTGCTGCTATTATTTCACATTAAAATTATTCTTATCTAGGCCAGGTACAGTGGCTCACACCTGTAATCCTGGCACTCTGGGAGGTCAAGGTGGATGGATTGCTTGAGCTCACGGGTTCGAGACCTGCCTGAGTCAGAGCAAGATCCCTGTCTTTACTAAAAGTAGAAAAACTGAGGCAAGAGGATCGCTTGAGCCCAAGAGTTGGAGGTTGCTATGAGCTATGATGTCACCATGGCACTCTACCTAGGATGACAGCTTTATTCAAAAAACTGAATAAATAATACAAAAAATAGAAACTATTCTTACCTAATTTCCAAAGATCCATATTTGCCTATATGTAAGTAGGGGATTGAGAGGTGTTTGTAATGATTTGGAAGTCTCTGATTACCTTTAACCTGAATGAAAAATGCCTTTGGTAAAACACGAATCAAATTGTTCCCATACCACTTTCCACTTGTCCTGCATTTAGAATAGGGTTGTATAAATGAAACTTCGAGCTGGGAGCGAGGGTTGGGGAAGTTATATTATCTGAATCCTCACTGATACATATAAAAAATAAACAGCACAAGCAATTTCGTCTGTTATGGAACAGGTAGCAGAGATTCAATTAATGACACCAAAGTTGGAGCAATTTTATCTTTCCTACTCCTAGTTTTTTTAAGGAGAACGAAATCCCACATTTCGTATTTTATAGTGCTAAGCAGTGTAGCAGCCTACAGATTATTATATATTTTTGGTTAATTTTATTCTTTGTCAAGGAAAAACATATTTTAACCTAAGAGGTTAAAAAAAATTGCAATGTGAATCAGATGAGATCAGCCAATGTTGTTAATATGTATTAGTGAAGTGTTGAATGTTCTTCTTTTTAAGAAAAAACTAATAGATGGGCTGGGAAGAGGGGCTCACACCTGTAATCCTAGCACTTTGGCAGGCCAAACCAGGAGGACTGCTTAAGAGTAGTCTGAGCAACATGACGGACCCTATCTCCACAAAAAATAGAAAAAGTAGCTGGGCATGGTGGCATACACCTGTAGTCCCATCTACTCAGGAAGATGAAGCAGGAGCAAGGTTTGAGCCCAGGTGTTTTGAGGTTGCAATGAGTTATAATGCTGCTATACTTTACCCAGGGCAATAGAGTGAGACCTTATCTCAAATTTTAAAAATTGTAAAAAAACCAAAAAAAAAAAAATTAATGGATGTCCTTTTGCTTTTTTCACGTCAGCACTTTTAATGTCGTATACATCAAATCACAGTAAAAAGACAACCATAAAGAAGATGCGGCCCCTCTGTTTTCACAAACAGCACGAAGCATTATAGTAAACCAAGTTTCTATTCCCCCATTAGGTGTGGTTCTCCCATTACTCCACTTTGTGATGGATCATTAAGAAGATCTTCAAATCCAACAGCCTCATCTTTACCTCTCAAAATAGCCAGTGAAGGGTTTGAACTTGAAAGAAATGGAAGACGCTGAACCTGCCGCACTGCCTTGAATTCCATCTGTAGTTTTAGTGGAGCAAATAGGCCTTGGATGTTTCTCAGTGTGGAAAATAGGCCTTGGATGTTTCTCAGTGTGGAAAAATTCATCTTATCTTGGTTGACCTGGTAATTTTTTTCTGATAATTCAAGAGGATGACTAGGCAAAAGTTCATTTTTCACACAAGAAAAACCTGTCTGAAGATCATGCCTTTAAAAAGGTCCGCTTGCTGAAAGTTCAGTGACTGGAATACCGTCCTTTAGCTGTGATCCTCTGGTGTTCATCTTCATGGGTTCTGCGAACAGTCTCTCAGCCTCGTTACTGACCCATTTGTTTTTATTCCCTACATTTTTGTAGCAGTACTATTCGTGAAATACAATTCATCACATATTTAGGATGAACAGAATAGCAAAGGGTATTCTTAGTTGATTGCTGCCGTACAACTATCACCAAGAGGAAAATGACATATAATTTGGGGGTTCATCAAAGTTAAGATGGTTTTAATTTCAGGCAGGGCATGGTGGCTCATGCCTGTAATTCTAGAGCTCTGGGAGGCTGAGGCAGGTGGATTACTTGAGGACCAGACTGACCAAGAGTGATACCTATCTCTACTAAAAATAGAAAAACTAGCTGGGTGTCGTGGTAGGCACCTGTCCTCCCAGCTACTCGGGAGGCTGAGGCAAGAGGATTGCTCAAGCCCAAGAGTTTGAAGTTATTTCCAGCTAAGATATGCCTCGGTACTCTACCCAGGGTGACACAGTGAGTTTCTGTCTTAGAAAAAAAAAAAAAGAAAAAAGAAAAGATGGTTGTAATTTCAGTTTCTGAAGTATGATGAGGAAAATAGGAGTGGAGGGAGGAGTAGGGTGGGGCAGTGAATAGGATGGGACTAAAAAGAGCGTTGGGGCTGGCTGGTATCCATTATAAAATCTATTTGGCATTCCAAAGACTTGACTTGCAGATAAAAGCCATCTGATGATATGTTAAACAGAACTGAGTCTTAAATGGGTGACTTACCTGTTACAACAAATAAAAATATGAATGCTAAATTAATGTCTTATTAGAACAGAATTGTTGAAGATAGTGGTGAAGGCTATTCTTTTTAGACATTTTTAAAATGCAGAGTTGGGTGGAGATAATGATTTGCCTCCACTGCAGATCCTACAGATCTGAGAGGCTCTGGGCCCCAAATCTCCCTTTTCTTCCAAAGAAAGGGGTGGCATAAAGTACTACTTTTAGTCAATTAGTTTGTATTCAGTGGGAATACATTTCAGCTACAGAATCATTATCATTAAAAAAGAATTTATGAAACACTTGCTACTGTACTAAATATTATGTACTTAATTTTAAAAACATATCCCTCATAATCAGCAAGGTAGCTTATTCTAGTCTTAGTTAGACTTAGGTGGTTTTTATTGTAGTGATTATCATAAATGAAAGCAAAAAAGGGTTCACATCAGGAAAAATGTAAAATAACAGAAACTTTATTTGGTATTCATATTTTAAAACAGAAGTTTTTTTTTTTTTTTATTGTTGGGGAATCATTGAAAGTACAATGAGCCAGGTTATACTGTTTCCATTTGCTGGGTGAAGTCCCTCTATTATAGTGTCCCATTACCAAGAGGTGTGTCAAACACTGTGGCCCCACCCCCTCTTCCCTTCTTCCCTCTCTCCCCTCCCTCAACCATGTACTAGCATCAATTGTCCTCATATCAGAATTGAGTACATTGGATTCTTGCTTCTCCATTCTTGTGATGCTTTACTACGAAGAATGTATTTCTTTCTTTTTTTTTTTTTTTTGAGACAGAGCCTCAAGCTTTCCCCCTGGGTAGAGTGCCATGGCATCACAGCTCACAGCAACCTCCAACTCCTGGGCTCAAGCGAGTCTCTTGCCTCTGCCTCCCAAGCAGCTGGGACCACAGGCGCCCGCCACAACGCCCGGCTATTTTTTGGTTGCAGCCGTCATTGCTGCCCGGCGGTCCGGGCTGGGGATTCGAACCCGCCACCCTAGGTGTACGTGGCTGGCACCTTAGCAGGTTGAGCTATAGGCGCCGAGCCCGAAGAATGTATTTCAACTCTATCCAAATTAATACAAAAGTTGTACAGTCACCATCCTTTTTAATGGCTGTATTAAAACAGAAGTTTTGACCAATAAACAGTTATTTTCTCTTAGACATATTAACTAAGTCACACTTTTAACTTGCACCTTTAGTTGCTTTATTAATGTAAGGTTTGTATGAACTCTGAGATACTCATGTCAAAGGATCACCAAGTTTCTTAAGAAATAGTTCTGGAGCACAACTGAACAGAAGATGCAGATGCATTTCCAATATCCTTAGGCCAAGATGTAAAGAATGCATTTCTGGTATACACAAAAGCTAGGGATCCAGTTCTATTCAGCACTTGGTAGTATTTGGTATAATGCACTGTCCCTAAACAAATGCATAGCTATCAGAAATGGAGATGCAGATTCAATTCATATCTTATCATTTTTCACTGAACTTTGCTTCTTTAAAAAAAAATGCTTTTGGCATGTTGTTCCATGAAAAAGAGTGGTCAGCAAGTTGTTATAGGCTTATGTTAGGTAAGGAGAATTTTACAGAGATCAAGTGAAAGAACAGAAGAGGAAATTTAATGCTATGAGATGCCCTTGAATGAAATTTTAATAATGAGCTTGTTTTCTAACGCTATAATTTCTGAACTTTGTTCTCTAGAAACACCGTGTGAAAAATCCAGTAGTAAATTAGGTCATGTGATAAACTATGTTGTTAATATTACATAGTACAGGATTTAAGAAATTTTTTATAGGAACTTATTTTCTGCTATATGTTTGACAGAATAAAAAAAACTTAGCTCCTTTCTCAAGACACTTTTCATTGGAAGTATTTCTTTCAAAACTCTTCTAATTTTTCAAACTATTTGAAGTCAACATGGAGTAAAATACAGTATTACCTCCATTTTATTCAAAATATATTGGTACACGAATGTAGTTGTAATTTACTAACCATTTTTGTATGTCAGTTATGTCTTGAATAAAGATAGAATTCTTTCAAATCATTAAAGTTAAGCCACTGACTTGGTATTATCACATGGGGTCATCTGGTCTACAAGTAACTAGGGCACAAAAGCACCTGGATGTTTCAATTTTTGATGGAAAACTTTTTTGTAGTTTCTGGACTTTAACTCAGGAAAGAGGCTGAGTCAGCCATGTATTTTTCTTGAGTTTGACAAATGTGTGTATATAATACAAAGAATCAATTTTGTTGGGCTTTTTCTCCTAAGTCCCTGTAATTTATGGTTCTTCTAGAAAGGCATCAGAAACACTTTCAATATCCAAATTGTGTTGCTGCATTTACATTTTCAAGGTCTTAATATTTATAGTATTTTGTGTTTCCTACTCCAATGTGGATCGCATACATTTAAGATTTTTCTTCTTTTTCAAAAGGTCTTACAATACAAAAGATTTTACCTTTTAAGACTATTGATTTTCTGCCTTTTCTTCTATGGTGAAATTAACTGGAAATGTAAAACTTGAATATAAGTTACTAAAAACTATCGATGTTCTTCTCCTAGAATGTAAGTTGGAGCAGAGAGAGAAAATGATCACAGGAAGTTTCTGTACTGAGGAATGGAACAACATGCATTTTCCTTGAGCCTTGAGACACACCTGTTTGCGAACCTAACCTTTAAACACAAAGGCCAGGCATAGTGGCCCCTGTGCCACTGTAAGTTACTTTGGGAGGCTGCAGTGGGAGGACTGCTTGAGTCTAGGAATTTGAGACCTACCCCTCAAAAAAAAAAAATTGCTTTTGTTTGTACTGCTTGACTTAATTCTTGTTCACAGTGGATGGACAGAGCACCAGAATCATGATTGAAACAAATAAGACACATGTTTACTTCTAGAACTTTATTTAAAAAGACATGCAAATACAAATGGGCCCTTAGAACATGTTGGAAAGACTAGGTTATCACTCTATTCTATAGGCCAGGCGTCCTCAAACTATGGCCCACGGGCCACATGCAGTCCACCTAAAACATTTATCTGGCCCGCCGGGCGCTTTTGCTGCTGCTGCCTGTCCTGCTTAGCAGCCGATGCATCCCGGGGCCCTCAGTCCGGTCCTTCAAGGGTCTGAGGGACAATGAACTGGCCCCCTGTTTAAAAAGTTTGAGGACCCCAGCTATAGGCCCTCATGTTCAATTAATGCTAATTGCTAAAATGGGAAACTGTTTATCTTGTCCAACATAGATAGCATTTCTCACTTATATGTGATTAATACCTTTTTTCAAGCATTTGGCATCTGGTTTGATCAGTGAAGAATCATCCATCTTAATCAAGTCATCGTTCTGTTCCTTTACGTCTAATTCCTATGTGGCCATAGCAGAGTTTCTGAAATAAACATTCTTAAATGTCCCTGTATAGAAGAAAATGGTGCTCAGTCTTTGGAGACGTCTAATTAGAAAAATTCAAATATAAGTATTCTGTAGAAATCTAACTTGAGTGCTTGAGCTGGCAAGAGCCTGAATCAACTATATACCTTGGAGGCAGCTGTGAAGGGTGGTTGGACCACCAGGATTGTCATCTTAGTCCTACCCCCAGCCAAGCTGTGAGACCAAAACTTCTCTGCACCTCACTTTCCTCATTTGTAAAATGGGGCAGTTTATGCTCCTACTTTTATACAGTTGTGAGGATTAAGTGAGATAAATCACTTTAAGGTTTTAATAAACGTTAGCTATCATAGGAGATTTAGAGAGAGCTATTTGATTATAGCCTTAAAAACCTTAAATTAACAAATTATTTTTTCAATGTTTTGTAGCAAAGAAATTTTTTTTTTTTTGGTGAGAAAATTACCCAAAGTAACACATTTGTACGTCAGAAAGGACTAGAAGAATTTGTAACACTTAAATTGGTTTAAATGGGGAAAGTCTTTCATCCTCTTCATATAGAAAAAATGCTGTTTGTAATTAATGTGTCTACAGGATATTTTCCTTGGCATTCCAAAGCATCGAAAGAATACTTATTAATTTCAAGAGTTTTTTGAAAAACACACATCTCTAGAGTTCAGACGTTTTCAGAAAAATTCCCAACATCAAGATATAGAATCTGAAATTAAGAGGACCTGTGTGTCCAGATTTAGGCACATGTGAGTCTTGGACAAGTTATATTTAACCTCTCTGGAATACTTTTGAGACAGAGTGTCATTTTGTTGCCCTCAGTAGAGTGCCGTGGAAGCCGTGGAGTCATAGCTCACAGCAACCTCAAACTGCTGGGCTCAAGCAATCCTCTTGCCTCAGTCTCCACAGCAGCTGGGACGACAGGCTCACTGAGGCCACGCCTGGCTATTTTTAGAGAAAAGTTGCTCTTGCTCAGGTTGTTCTCCAGCCCCTGAGCTCAAGCAATCCACCAGTCTCGTCCTCCCAGAGTGCTAGGACTATAGGTGTGAGCCACTGCATTGGCCTGGAATACTTTTTTGTTACATAAGCATTATCTTTGAGGATATAAAATTGTTTTGCTGAACCAAAATAATACTGCATATTTTAACAAGAGTTACAAAAACGAATCAATTACAAGCTAATCTGTACTCAGATTAAAATTTGAATGAAAGTTTCAAAATAAGCATTTTATGATATTTATGGTAGTGAAAATACACGCTCCTGGTCTCATTAAAAGATTTTCTAGATAGCAAATTGATTAACAGACATGCTGCATAAGTTTCCATAAGTTTCTTCATATATAAAAATGCATTTGTTTACAACTCAAATATTTAAATATTTGATTTTCTTCAAATGACATTCACAAGCTACCAATTGGTAATACTGCATGACTGAAGTACTGATTAGCCAGAATACTACTGGAGTGGAACAGTGGCATGCTATCTGCACACATTTCTCATGAATATCTGTCTTTGCCACTCACAGCCATTTGAAGCATAGATAGGCCCCTCCTGCTCTTTGAGGGCACTACTTTGGAAAATTACTGGGCTTTAATTACTGATCCATTTTTGCAGTATTCACATAGAGGCAAATTGTGTTACAATGTCCAGCAAATTTTCTATTTTTACAGTATAATATACACTAAACATGTCCAAATATACAGGCTGGTATGTAATGTTGCAGATTTATGAGATCACTGTAGTACAAACTAATCTTTTAGTCAACAGAAAAGAAATGCAGAGGTACACCTTCAGAGTGAAAACTGCTGAAATTCAGTTTTTCAAAAACCAAAATTTAGCTCTAAGTGGGCTTAAAGGATTTAATGACTTTATTACACACAGCAGTAGGCGTCTAATATTTATGTAAAAAAAAATCCAGACTTTATTAAAAGGTCACAGCATAGGAAAACCTGGCTGTTCAGATGTTTCTCCTTGTTTAAACGTGTTTGTGTTCATGTAGCTGGTCATAAAATTCAAGGAGAAGTGGGGGGCAAGTTTTGAAACTCAGATTTCCCTAATGGCAGTGTTACTGGACAAAGAGGGTCTAGCTGCCTGTCACTGTCCAGGCAGCTAGACCCTCAATATGCTGATGGATTAGGTTCAGCTAGCTTTATTATGGGAAGGCCAGCAATTCTGGAAAACAGTGAGAATAGCCTGTCCAAAACTGCTGTACTCTTTCATTCCCAAAACCACAGTTATAGACATAAAAGTATCTGCTTCTATAAAGTTATCTCAATCCTTACATTCTCTCAATTTTGGGTAAGACTTTATTTTCTTGCTTTTTTTTTTTTTT
>NW_003852438.1:2670618-2670848 GCF_000181295.1 Otolemur garnettii | reverse complement strand
TTTCAACCAGTTAGGATAGTTTCTATTTTCCTTTCAAAAACTGTTGAAAAAGAATGTCAGATGTGCCTTTCAACAATGGAAGGCAGCCATTAACCAGGCACATTACTTGCAACAAAAGCTGTTGAGGATTAAAAAAGAAATAATTATGTCTGCAAAATACACAAATAGCTATAGTTTCCTAAAAACACAACCATTCATGTATTAATGAATTAATGAAAATACATATTTGT
>NW_003852438.1:2662632-2670598 GCF_000181295.1 Otolemur garnettii | reverse complement strand
TTTTTTTTGCAGTCTTTGGTTGGGGCCAGGTTGAACCCACCACCTCCAGTGTATGGGGCCAGGGCCTTCTCCTTTGAGCCACAGGCGCCACCCGAAAATCTTAACTTCTTGAGGAACAGAACGGGGAAAAACACTCAGAGAAAACTAAACATAACATGTTGAATTGACAAGTCTTCTTGTCTATGCAAATTACTTATCATTTTTTGTTTTAAGAATCTCCTCAAATAGGACTGCAGACCTGCAAGTTTGGTTTCCTGAATCAGAGGTCTAACCCTAAGCATTTAGTTCCCTAACAACCAAAATTAAAAAACAGACTTCTCTCTACAGTATTTTGGCTTACTTTGTCGTTTTTTAAATTCCTACATGAGAAATATATTCCTGATTAGTAGTAAAAAAATGCTTAGTGCTAGCTTTTGCTACGTAACACTGCTACCAGAGGAAGAAGGTCCAGCTGCCTGTCACTGTCAGCCAACATGCAGAGAAAAGGACAGGGCCACCAAACTTTGTCAGGAGGCCAGTGATTCTGGAGAACAGTGAGAAAAGTCTCTCCAAGAATGTTCTGTTCTTCCATTTCCAAAATCACAGTTTTATACATAAAAGTTAAAAGCAAGAACTGTGCTAACCCCTATAACAGTAATCAACACTTAATCTTAAACGATAGTAATCATAACCCATTACCCATAATAAACGATAATTGACATAACCCTTGACATAAAACAAAATTTCTAATTCAAAAGTTAATCTCCTAAATCAATTGCCCTAACCTACTCAAGATACACACTTTTTAGGTTAAAGCTGAGTTTGCAAAACAGGAATGGAGACATGAGGCAAAGTAAAGATTCCTTAGGACCCAAACCAGCCAGGCCAGCTGTGTCTTGCCCAGCCCTAGCCTGACTGACTATCTTATTTTCACTACATGTGCTCTCAATAAGAAGAAAGCAGTTGCATTTGGTGGCTTATGCCTGTAATCCTAGCACTTTGGGTGGAAAGTGCGGGTGGAATGCTTGAGCTTAGGAGTTCGAGACCAGCCTGAGCAAGAGCCAGTTGCCGCCACTAAAAATAGAGACTAGCTGAAGGTTGTGGCAGGTACCTGCAGTGCCACCTACTTGGGAGGCTGAGGCAAGAGGATTGCTCAAGCCCCCAAATTTAAGATTGCTGTGAGCCTGCTCCACAGCACTCTACTCAAGGCGACCGAGTAAAGACTTTGTCTCAAAAAAACAAAAACAAAAACAAGCCCCCCCAAAGCAACTAAGCAACTTCCAGTAAATTGCCTCCAATCCTAATATTGCTTTTGTAGATCTACACTGAGATGCATGAAATATGAAATGTTTTTTTTTTTTTTTTGAGACAGTTTCACTTATTAACCCTCAGTAGAGTGCTTTCGCGTCAAAGCTCACAGCTACCTCCAACTTCTTGGGTTTAGGCGCTTCTCTTGCCTCAGCCTCCCCAGTAGCTGGGACTACAGGCACCTGCCACAATGCCCAGCTATTTTTTGGTTGCAGTTTGGCCAGGGCTGGGTTTGAACCCACTACCCTTAGTATATGGGGCCAGCGCCCTACTCACTGAGCCACAGGCACCGCCCAAAAGGTGGTTTTTTTAAAATTAGTATTTCAGATGGCTTTTTAAAATATTCTAGCCCTAGAAGTCATGCTTCATTTATCATTTCACTCGCGCTTCTATCATGACTAGGCCACCTTGCCTCTTAAGTCAAATCTTATGGGGCTACAAGCTGGACAATTAAAACAAAAAAAAGCATTGCTGCCCGAGAATAAACTGCACCTGTTGAGGTCGGTCGGTTTACAGAGCTGGTTGCTCCTTCCCTCCAGAAAAGGACGGATTTCAACCATGTCTCCTTAGAGAAGACCCTATCCATGAGGAATTTAGACAGTAAGCTGCAAACAGCCGCAGCATCTGCCCCGCTGCCTCACCCTGCCCGTCGAAGGGTGAGAGGACCACATGGCAGCCACACTGCCCTACACAAAAGCCACTATTTACTGCAGAGAGCCACTGGTCTTCCGTTGAGCCCGCAGCTCTTGGAGCTGGGACATCCCTCCAGGGGGCGAGGGCTGGGCGGGCCGGGGGCGAACCCAGGTGAGGCGAGGGCGGGGGTGGCTCTGCCACGCGCTTAAGAAGAAAGCCTGACTCATGTCGTGGCGGCGGCGGGCTCCTGGGAATTGAAACTCGTGATGCTGTTGCTGCGGAGAAAAGCCTCATTACCCATTCCGCAGGCGGGGAACACCACCCAGGGCGCGCACACCCGAGACCGGGAGCGCCAGCAGCCTCCACGGGTCCCAGTTCGCCGCGCCCCCTCCCCTGCCCGCGTGCCCGCGCGCGCCGACCGCGTGTGACAAGAGTAGACACGCCTAGCCCGCGCGCGCGCGCGAGCCCAGCCCCACCCCCACCAGGGGCAGAATCACACTGAGCAACCCGGATTCGCTCCTTCGGCCGATGTTCCCCACCCCCACCACCCGCACCTTCGGCAATTTCCGTCGAAAAACCCAGCGCTCGGCAAGGCCCGAAGATCCGCCACCTCCTTCCCCGCCAGACCCGGCTTTATGTCTGCGGCGCCGGAGCGCATGCGCAGACGCCATCTTCCCTCCTCCTCCTCCGCCTGCCCCCTCCCTCCGCCGCCGCCGCCGCCTCCTCTCGCCGGCGGTCGCCCCTCCTCCTCCTGCGCCCGGGCGCTGGTCCCTCCTCTCCCGATGCCGCGAGAGACAGGGGGATACGGTGGAGCCGGCGGAACCGGAGAAGAGCACTAGTAACAACCACCACAGCCCCCTCCCCGCCCGACACCCTCCCTCAGCACCCACCCACTCCCCCGCCCCGTTTGCCAACACCGACCAACCCCACCTCTCGTTCCTTTGAACGGCGTCGGCTGCAGTCGCTGCACCAGCCCGTCTGGCCACCAACGCCGCCAAGAAAGAAGCCGCCGCCGCCGCCTGCGGCCCCCTCCCGCCCGGCCGCGGGAGCAGCGGGGTGAGGTCGAGCCGGCTGCGGAGGAAGAGGACGAGAGAGGGTCGCACCCGCTGCTCTAGCGCACGTCCCGCCGCCCTCCGGGGAGGCTCGGGCGCCGGCCCCTTCCTCCCCGAGGACGTGTGCCGAGCCGAGGCGCCTGCCCTGAGGGAGGAAAATGCTCGGGCTCCATGGCTGCCAGTGATGGAGCGGTCCCTAGGCTCCCGCTGCCACCGCCGCCGCCGCGCCCCGGCCGTGCTCCGCGAGGACCCGGCGTCTCTGCGCGCCCGCCCGCGCCTCGTTGCTGGGCTCACCGTACCGGGCGCCCCGCCGCCGCCCCGCTCGCAGCCGCGCCGCCCCGGCCCCAGCCGCGGCCAGCGTTTCCTCACGGAGCAGTCACCGCGAGCCCAGGGGGTTTGAAAGGGTCTGCGGGGCGTGGGGGGAGGGCCCAGCGGGGCCGGGAGGGGAGGTTGGAGCTACACTGAGCTCGGGGCTCGCTGGCGGCGGTGGCCTCGGTGGTGGCGAGGGGAAGGCGACACTCGCTCCGCGCTGCTTTCGTGCAGAGCGACCGGGAGGGCTTTGCAGCGGCCGCCGCCGCCTCGGCGGGAGGTGGGGGCTGAGGTGGCTTCGGAGTTGGCCGGAGAAGGTGGGCATTTCTCGCTTTTCCTCCCCCCTCTCCTGCTCTCCCTCCTCCCTCCTGCCCCGCACCCCACGTGAAGCGGAATATAAAGGGGGGTGTGGGACTAGAGGGGAAAGTGAATGGTGAAGGACTGAAGGGGTCCCCCTTTCGGGTCCCCGGCCTCTCTGTTCACCCTCGTTCATCCTCCCTTCCCGAAGCTCGCCCTCGAAGGCAGGAGCAGCCGGCGCCTTCAGCTGAGGAGGAGGAATCGCGCCGGGCGGAGCGTCAGGTCCGGCTTTCCTCTCCGGCGTCTCGAATACAAAGATTACGGTGCAGAAGGAAATTGCACTCGCCTCCTCCGCCCCCCGGTACCTAACACAATGCACCAGCCGCCAGAGTCCACCGCCGCGGCGGCGGCCGCCGCTGCAGACATTAGTGCTAGGAAGATGGCGCACCCGGCAATGTTCCCTCGAAGGGGCAGCGGTAGTGGCAGCGCCTCTGCTCTCAATGCAGCAGGTACCGGCGTTGGTAGCAGTGCCACATCTTCCGAGGATTTTCCTCCTCCTTCGTTGCTCCAGCCACCGCCTCCTGCAGCATCTTCTTCGTCGGGACCACAGCCTCCGCCTCCACAAAGCCTGAACCTCCTTTCGCAGGCTCAGCTGCAGGCACAGCCTCTTGCACCAGGCGGAACTCAAATGAAAAAGAAAAGTGGCTTCCAGATAACTAGCGTTACTCCGGCTCAGATCTCCGCCAGTATCAGCTCTAACAACAGTATAGCAGAGGACACTGAGAGCTATGATGATCTGGATGAATCTCACACTGAAGATCTCTCTTCTTCTGAGATCCTTGATGTATCACTTTCCAGGGCTACTGACTTAGGGGAGCCGGAACGAAGCTCCTCAGAAGAGACTCTAAATAACTTCCAGGAAGCCGAAACACCTGGGGCAGTCTCTCCCAATCAGCCCCATCTTCCTCAGCCTCATTTGCCTCACCTTCCACAACAGAATGTTGTGATCAATGGGAATGCTCATCCACACCACCTCCATCACCACCATCACATTCATCATGGGCACCACCTCCAACATGGGCACCACCATCCATCTCATGCTGCTGTGGCATCCATTCCTGGAGGGCCACCCTCAAGCCCAGTATCCAGAAAACTCTCTACAACTGGAAGCTCTGACAGTGTTACACCAGTTGCACCAACTTCTGCTGTATCATCCAGTGGCTCACCTGCATCTGTAATGACTAATATCCGTGCTCCAAGTACTACAGGCGGTATAGGTATAAATTCTGTTACTGGCACTAATACAATGAATAATGTTACCATTAGTGCTGTGAGTAGTTTTAATCCTAACGTGACAAGCAGTGTATTTGGCAATGCTAATATAAATACAAGCAATATTCCTAGTGCTGCTAGTATGAGTGTTGGGCCTGGAGTTACTAGTGGTGTTAATGTGAATATCTTGAGTGGCATGGGCAATGGTACTAGTACTTCCTCCACTGTTAACAGTGTCCCCAGTGCAGCTGCAGGGGTGACTGTGGGATCTGTTTCAAGTCAGCAGCAACAACCAACAGTTAACACATCAAGGTTCAGAGTGGTGAAGTTAGATTCTAGTTCTGAGCCCTTTAAAAAAGGTAGATGGACTTGCACTGAGTTCTATGAAAAAGAAAATGCTGTACTTGCTACAGAAGGTGTGGTGATAAATAAGGCGGTGGAGACTGTAAAACAAAACCCGATAGAAGTGGCTTCTGAGAGGGAGAGCACTAGTGGGAGTTCAGTGAGCAGTAGTGTCAGCACACTGAGTCACTACACAGAGAGTGTGGGAAGTGGAGAGATGGGAGCCTCTGCTGTGGTGGTGCAGCAGCAGCAGCAACCGGCTCTTCAAGGTGTGACCCTCCAACAGATGGATTTCAGTAGCACTGGTCCACAAAGTGTTCCAGCAGTTAGTATACCGCAGAGTATTTCTCAGTCACAGATCTCACAAGTACAATTACAGTCTCAAGAACTGAGCTATCAGCAAAAGCAAGGTCTTCAACCAGTACCTCTGCAAGCCACTATCAGTGCTGCCTCTGGTATCCAGCCATCACCTATAAATGTGGTTGGTGTCACTTCAGCTTTAGGTCAGCAGCCTTCTCTCTCCACTTTGGCTCAACCCCAACTGCCATATTCTCAGACGGCTCCTCCAGTGCAAACTCCCCTTCCAGGGGCACCACCCCAGCAGTTACAGTATGGACAGCAGCAACCAATGGTTTCTACCCAGATGGCTCCAGGCCATGGTAAATCAGTGACTCAGAATCCTCCTTCAGAGTATGTACAACAGAAGCCAATTCTTCAAACAGCAGTGTCCTCCGGACAGCCCAGTTCTGCAGGAGTGGGAGCAGGAGCAACAGTGATTCCTGTCGCTCAGCCACAGGGTATCCAGCTGCCAGTGCAGCCCACAGCAGTCGCAGCGCAACCTGCAGGGGCCTCTGGCCAGCCTGTTGGCCAGGCTCAGACAGCGGTGTCTGCTGTCCCTACAGGCAGTCAGATTGCAAATATTGGTCAGCAAGCAAACATACCTACTGCAGTGCAGCAGCCCTCTGCCCAAGTTCCACCTTCGGTTATTCAGCAAGGTGCTCCTCCATCTTCACAAGTAGTTCCACCTGCTCAAACTGGGATTATTCACCAGGGAGTTCAAATTAGCGCTGCAAGCCTTCCTCAACAATTGGTTATTGCACCCCAAAGTACCCTGTTAACTGTGCCTCCCCAGCCACAAGGAGTAGAGCCAGTAGCTCAAGGAGTTGTTTCACAGCAGTTGCCAGCAGTTAGTCCTTTGCCCTCTGCTAGTAGTATTTCTGTTACGAATCAGGTTAGTTCAGCTGGTCCTTCTGGATTGCCTTCTGCCCCAACAAACTTGGTTCCACCACAGAATATAGCACAAACCCCTGCCACCCAAAATGGTAATTTGGTTCAAAGTGTTAGTCAACCTCCCTTGGTAGCAAGTAATATAAATATGCCGTTGGCACAACAACTACCGCTAAGTTCTGCTCAGTTCTCTGCACAATCATTAGCTCAGGCAATTGGAAGCCAAATTGAAGATGCCAGGCGCCCAGTGGAGCCCTCCTTAGTTTGCTTACCTCAGACTATCAGTGGTGACAGTGGGGGAATGTCAGCAGTTTCAGATGGGAGTAGCAGCAGCCTAGCAGCCTCTGCTTCTCTTTTCCCGTTGAAGGTGCTACCGCTGACGACACCCCTGGTGGATGGCGAGGATGAAAGGTAAGATCATGCCATATTTCTGCAGACGTTCAACAGATTGGAAATTATTCAGTAGCTATATATGTATGCACAAAATTAGTCTAAATTGTATATTTTCATTTTTGTATGTGAAACATGTATTTTCATGGTAAGTTGTTTAGAGCAAGAGTGTTAATGGAATGATTTCAGAGTCAGGAGATACTATAATATAAAAACACTTTTGGAATAGTTAATTGAGCATATATTCATGTTACAAATGGGTTTGGGGGCACCAAGTGGTTTTTATTATCTATAAAATGCTTTTTACAAAGATTAATAATGAAAAGAAGCTTAATTTTTTGCTAACTCATAATGGTTAATCTAGTCTTAATCCTTATCATCTCTTGGGAGGTTGTGGTTCCCACGTTTGTTCTCCTTTACGAGACAGCCCTTTTTCATTTCTACCGTGTTTGATCTTTGTAAGAGATATTGTTACCTGCTTTTCCTAGTCAGACACTGTAGGAAAGATGACCTGATCTGGGGCATATAGGTTCCCCTCATACTGTAATGGACCAACTTTTGTATATTACTTAATGGTCATTTTGTCTGAAGAATAAAGGAATAAGAATTTTAAAAAATATTTTTGAAGAGGACACCTTACATCGTCAAAATCAGATTTCGATAGTAATATGCTGTACATTTTTTATTTTGCATTGTAAATAAAGGTGGTAGCCATTTAATGAGTAAAGAAAGTAAGTCTTAGAGGGTGGAATTTATAAAGACATGAAAATAAGACCTTGTTTTCCTGTTTATCTATTTTACCTGTTCCTTCTTCCCTTGCCAAAAAAATATGTAAAGCCTAAAACATACTATTAAATGAGCGTTTTCTCAATTAGATTGGAAATAATGCACTAATCATGCTCATTGAATCACATTGTGTCTCTCAAGCTAATTGGCTAGAAAAATTGTGGACTCCTTCATGTCTCTACATTGCTTTGAAACCTAGTTGGTTTTTAAAGGAAAGTTCTTTCACAGGTTTACCTGTCTGTGACTCACCTTAATCAAAATAATATAAGAATTATGAGAAGATTATTCATTTTCGCTTTGGAATTTTGAGTAAGCATGAAGCATACTTATGTTAGTATTAGTTGGTGATTTTTGTGATTGAACTCTTTCAT
>NW_003852438.1:2624968-2662612 GCF_000181295.1 Otolemur garnettii | reverse complement strand
AAAATTGAGCATGTTGCAAAAGAACTGTAATTTTAGAAAAAGAATTGAAATTTTGGCCAGATGTTTCCATGAGGTTTTTATGATTTTTTTTAGTTGTTTAAAAGATAAATTGTAAAAACATGGTTAATTGAAATAAGTTAAAATCTTGTCTTTCAAGATTTTTGCTATTTTTCTAATAGTAACGTAACTAAAGTCTTGTTATTATCTAACCAGATGTATTCTGTATCTTGTGTATAGAACTGTTCTTTAAAAGATTGACTTTTTCAAGGGCAGTGCCTGTAGCTCAAAGGAGTAAGGCACCGGCCCCATATGCCGGAGGTGGCGGGTTCAAACCCAGACCCGGCCAAAAACCGCAAAGAAAAAAAAAGATTGACTTTTTGTAGGAGATAATTTAATTGTCCCGTTATTATTGTTAAACCTTTAATTTTATCATTATCATGCTAATTCCTCTAATTTAAAATATTTACTGTAAGTATTAATGTTTCTTAATCAAAAGGGTATGATATGAATGAAGCCCCTGTAAAAACAGATCTATTATGTGGGTGCTAAATTTTGAGAAATAAAAGACAGAAATGAAATACACAAATGAAAACCACACATTTTTAATTCAAACCTTCTAGGATTTTGTAAATTACCATTTGTGATGTCTTAGTGTGATCCCCTCCCCCATTTGTAGGGCTTTTATAACTTATTGTTCCAGATAATTAAAGACAGATGATGCTGCCTTCAACTAGGTTTTTAACTGTCAGAGTTCTAGGTTAAGGTATTAGTACAAAATTAAGTTTTCTAGATAATAATTGAGATAAGGATTAAGGGAAAAGTTACGTAAAAATGTGTGGAATTTTAGAAAGGGACAAGAAGAGATACTGATAAATATGAAATACTGGTCTAAAGTAACTTAAATTGTCTTCAGTCCATACTTGTTTTGAATTTACTAAACATTTGTTAGTTAACATCAAAGTTAAGTCATCATAACTGGAAGATTTTTGTTTTAGAGGTAGCTTTCTTTTTCTTTCGAGACAGAATTTTAATTTGTTGCCCTCGGTTGAGTACTGTGGTGTCAGAGCTCACAGTTATGAGCTCCAACTCTTGGGCTCAAGTGATTCTCTTGTCTCAGCCTTCCAAGTAGCTGGGACTGACTACAGGTGCCCACTACAACACCCTGCTATTTTTAGAGACAAGGTCTCGCTCTGGTTCAGGCTGGTCTTAAACCTGTGAGTTCAGGCTGTCCACCCACTTTGGCCTCCCAGAGTTCAGAGGTGTCTTTCTCTGTAAAATCAGAATGTTTCACCAAGAATGTTTCACCACTGAAATGCCTTATAAAGGCAGAATTGATAAATATATATCTATACTATCTTCTTGTATTTTATTGCAGATTATTTCTTTTATCACTGTAGTTTGGAAGAATTTGTTTCATTCAAGTTTTTTTCTTGGACGAGAATTTGAGAACAATTACAAAAGGAGAGTGATATGATTTAAAAACAAACAAAAAACTTTTTGCTTTTCTTCCCAAGGTAGCTTTTGTGTCACTTTCATCCTCTGGATTTGGTCCCCATTGATCTCTCATGAGAGAAAGGGATATATTATAAATTCAATATTATGATTCAGGAAATGTTTTAACAGTGTAACTTTTTGGTTGTAGGAAAAATCAGAGTGGTTATTCTTTTAATCATCTTTTGAAATAATGCTGTAACACTTTAAAAAATGTTGAGATGTAGAAAATGCTTTCAGTTGGCCAGTGGGAGAGACTTAACAGAAACATGGATCAAAGCATTAAGATTATGTATTTTGTTTTTTAAAAATCATTCTTATTAAGAAAATCTTAATGCCTTTAGCATGGGCTTACCTTTGCAAGAATGGGAAAATACAGATATTTCATAGTGAAATACAGTGAAAAATTATGTTGTGTAATTGTTAGTACAGCCTCTTGTGTGAAAGGAGTCAAACTTCTTAGACTGAACTTAGGTGTTCTTTGAAGTATTCTCTTTGCCTAGGGGGTGTTGTTTCTTTACCACTTTTTAAAGCTTCTCTATTCAAGCACTGTACACATTCAATTATAATTATGTTTACTAATCTTTCCCACAATACTAGTTCCTTAAGGGCAGGGACTAAATTTCTTATAGTAATTGAGCAGGTCTTTGCTTCTTCTATAATGATTTAAAGTTTATATATTGTTTCTTATTTTAAGTGCAACTGTGAGATATCCAGGATCATAGAACTTATGCAACAGAAATTGAAAAAGGAAAGACTTTCTTTTTTATACTTCTTTTCATCATTCTTTGAGGTGAATTGATGTGTGTCTTCATCATCAATGCCTGTTTTGTAGCAGGTCTTCAAATATTTAAGAAGAATGAGTGTTTTCTGTAATATAAGAGTAATATTCATTTTGGCCACTTCTGGGAATGGTAGCATCAGTTAAAATACTCTGATAATTGTAAAATACCAAATCGTAACTTTCAAAAAGTTTTTATTTTTTATTTATGATGTACATGCAGTGTTTAAAGAGTCAAGTAGTATATGTAGTCATCTAAAATATAAAAGCTTCTTGCTCCTTGCTTTCCAAATTTTTCTTTCCTAGTAACAATTGCTTTTACCTCTTTTAGGTATTTACTGAGATATTTATCTCCTGCTCTCTAACATCCTTGTATTGCTGGTAGATATGCAACATAGCTTTATGGTTAGGAGCAGTGTCTCTGGAATTAGATTGTGTAGGTTTGTTTTTTTTCTGTCATTTACTGGTTTTATGTAACTTTGGACTACTACTTTAACAACTCTTTGCCTCTATTTCCTCATTTTAAAAATTATGATAAAAATATCTACCTTATAAGATTGTTGTAAGAACTAAATGAATTTGAAAGCCCTTAAACCTTTAACTCACATGTCCTGTATTGTTTGTGAAAACTTCTTGAGTTGATCTTTGTCTTTATTAGCTTCCTGAACGGAAAATGAAGATGTTGTTACCATCTATGGAACTGATTCTCTGCAATACCCCTTCCTCCCAGTATTGTGATTCTGTCACTGTTGATTATTTAGTATTCTTGTAAAATAGGATTGTTTTTCCAGTCCTATATAAAGTCCAGTGGCTACCTCTCTGCTCCACTTCATCCCCAACTGTGTGGCTTTATAGAAATCTTAGTGGGTTCTGCTCCCTTCCCAAGTTTTCATCTATCAGCATGGTCTATTTTCTCCAAGTTACCTCCTATCACCCCTCATTTTTATTTGTTTTGGGCTCTACTTTTTCTTGATAAAATCCTTTTCTTAGATGCTTGGTAATTCTTAACTTGTCTGCATGTAAGTGTAAGGGAACTAAAGAGCTGATTAGAAATTTTCGGCATGGCTTGTTGATTGTTAGCTTTACCCATAGGGTGTTCTGGTTGGAGTTCTTTATCTTTCTTTTTTCCTCTTTGCTTAGTTTTTTCTGTATTCATCACTATTTCTGCTTTCAGCAGATGTCTCTCAAGATGTTCTGACATTAGGTGTTGTTAGCTGTTTTATCCTTCTTAGGACATCTCATATGCCTCTGACCTCGGTTCTGGCTTGATTGCCTTCTAAGCTTAGTACATGACTATTGTCCTGGGATTTCAGGATAATAGTTCACTTTGACCTGTGTTGGAGCTCCATTTTCCAGAGACCAATGTTGTCTTCATTTGTGGTTTACTTGGTGTTTTAAACTGGCTGTAATTTACCCTGATACTTGTTTACTGCTTTGGTTAGGTAAAGAATACCAGGTGTGGAAATTATATTCTTTTGTACCATTGCTTTCTAGCATCCATATTGCTTTTGAGAAATCTGAAACCATTCTGATTTCTCATCTATTGCATAAGTGTTTTGTTTTGTTTTATCCTCTCCCTCCTTCCTTTCTTCCCCCTCATTTAAAAAATTCTCTGAAAAAAACTTTATAAGATTTTTCATCTGTTTGCAGTGTTCTGAAATTTTACAGAGAGGTCTCTGTATAGTTTGTTCATATCCGTGCTGCTGATTACTCCATATATCCATTTAATCTGGAAATGGCTTTTATTTATTTTTTTGACACAGAGTCTTACTCTGTTGCCCTTGGTAGAGTACAGTGGTATCATAGCTCACAGCAACCTCAAGCTCTTGGGCTCAAAGGATTCCCTTGCCTCAGCTTCCCAAAGTAGCTGGGACTGCAGGTGCCTACCACAGCCCTGGGCTGTTTTTTTTTTTTTCTCCTTGCTCTTGCTCAGGCTGGTCTCAAATCTGTGAGCTCAGGCAATCTACCTGCGTTGGCGTCCCAGAGTGCTAGGATTACAGGTGTAAGCCACTGCACCCAGCCTTGGAAGTGTCGTTTAAATTGTGGGACTTTTTCTTGAATGAGGTTGTTGTTTATTTCTTTCCGTTTTCTCCATCTCGAACTCTTATTTGGATAGTGGACATCCTTTATTGGTCTTTTAATCTTCTTATGTTTTCTTAATTGTTTTCTATCTGGTTTTCTTTTTGCTCTATTTCTGTTGAGTTTTCATTTGTCATATATTTACTTTCCGAGAATTTTTGTTTTGTTCCTTGCTTTTTAATATAGTATACTGTTTTTAATTTAATAATGGTAGCACTTTCAGGTGCCTGGATATATAAAGATTTTTTTTAGGTTTTTTTTCCTGTTTGGTCTATTTCCTCCATGTTTCATTTTCGTTTTGTTTGCTTTGATCTTTATCTTCCATGTTCCAGCTTTTTCTCTGATGGTTGGTGTCATGTATAAGACTAGGGAATAAAATGTTGATTAGAAATTCTCAGTGAGGCTTGACAGATGTTAGCTTCACTGTATGGTAACTTTGATTGAGGGACTTCTGATGTCAGTATCTTCTTGTATTTCCTCCTAGCTGGTTAGATCCTTATAAGAAGGCTCTTCTGATTTCTTGCCTGAAACTGATGGCCACATACTCCTGGTATGGCAGGAGTGGGGAAGTGGAGTAATAGGTCTTGAGGAGTTTCAGCATCTCCAAAGGTTTCTTCACTCATCCTGGTTTTTAGTATGTTCTCCTGCATTCTGCTGTGCCTGATTTCTTTATTCCTGTGATCTTATGTGTTACCTTCTCTAGACAATATGTTTTTTTTGTTGGGTTTTTGGAGGGACATTGGGGATCTGGGAGACCAGTTGCTTCTTAAACAGACTTGTAAACAATCTTTCTTATTTAGCACCCCTCCCTCCACATTCATATAGATGTGGTACTGCCAATTCTTGAGACTTTCAGGGATTTTATAGTTTAAATTGGGTTTGTTTTGGCTTTGCCTACTGTTTGCTGAAGATTTGATTTTCTAATGTTTGCTAAGTCATTTGTCACTCAACCATCTGTTTTCCAGCTTTCAAATTTTTGTTGCTGTTGTCTTTTCATCTGTCTCTCAATTTTTGTGGGTTTGTGTTGTTGTCTTAACAAATTCCTTTTCTGTTTAGTGAGGTTTTTAGGGAAGGAGTGAAAAAATAGATATGTGTGTACTATTGTTACATATCTATTTCAGTGGTAGAATATTGCACCATTGAATGTAAAGAATGATGTTAATTTTAATAAAGTTAATGTTCTAGGATGTGATCTATAATGACTTTATAAATTTTAAAAGTAGAATTATTGGGCTTATAGTCATTAGAAATAATAGTATGTAACTCAATTATTTCAATTTGTAGAGGTAATTAAAACATTAGTGTTAGATTCAGTTAATATTATCATTTGACCCCTCAGTAACCTTGTGAGTTAAGTTTTTCTAATTATTAGTGAATAAACGGAAACTTACTGGGTTTTTAGAGATTTTAAGTGAGCTGTTTTACGGTTATATACTTAGCAGGGAAGCAGAACTAGGATTCAAAACTATTCTTCCAATTCAAAATCCAGTGCAGTTTCTGTTGCTTATAAGGCCAACAAGAAATAAGGCCAGTGGCATACATAATTTAAGAGTGGCTGAAAACTTAAAACGGCACTTTATTGCATCGTGTATTAATGTAATGATGGAATTGCTACAGAACACACCAGCACTTCCCTGTAATACCTTGGTGAGAAAAAAGAGGGAAAGTCATCTCAGTGGTGTGCCTGGAATGCAGTAGATATTCAGATGTTAAATAAGTTAATGTGGACATCTTTTTTCTTTTGAAACATCTGTGGAAATTTTCTTTTCATGAAAACCATTTTAATTTTCTAATTTAGATTCAGTCTTAGTAACATTGGCATCAGAATTGCAAAACAAGTAGATTTTATTTCTTGCTTAGAAAATTAATTTAAAAATATGAAACTGTGGCTTGATGCTCCTAACTCAGTGGTTAGGGTGCTGGCCACATACACCAGGGCTGGCGGGTTTGAACCTGCCCTGGGCCTGCTAAACAACAATGACAGCTACAACAACAACAACAAAAATAGCCCGGCATTGTGGCAGGCGCTTATAGTACCAGCTACTTGGGAGGCTAAGGCAAGAGAATTGCTTAAGCCCAGGAGTTTGAGGTTGCTGTGAGCTGTGACACCATAGTACTCTACCGAGAGTGACATAGACTCAAAAAAAAGAAAAGAAATATGAAACTGTGCTAAGCATGATCTGTTCTTCAGTGCTGGAATACTATGTATTAGATTCTTGGTGGTTGGTTTTTGCCTTGTCACTGTTAAGGTTGAATATGAGTATGTCATGGTAAGAATATGCTTTAATGGCTCATTCAAAAAAAGCTACTTGAGGAAAAACAAATTTAAAGCATTCCTACCCCTTCGTTTTTTCTTTACCAGTACATTTGACCAGGAAATCCTTACTTGACCTTTCAGGGCCATCAGGCCTTCTTGACCTTTTGTTTGTGCTCCTTGAAACTCTCTTTTGCTTTCTGTGATAATTCTCCACTTTCTTCTCACTTTTCTGGTCAATCCTTTTCAGTCTGTCCCTTAGTTTCCTCTCCTCTGCTAGACTCTTAGTATTAGTTTTTTTGGTTTTCTGAGTCCTTTTTATACTTACTACCTTTTCCCTAGGTACTCATTGGTTCCCAAGGCTGGCTGAAAAGTCTGTGTGCTATCAAATCCTGAATACATATAACTAGTCCAGACGTCTCTTCTTAGCCTTAGACTGGTATAAGTCATCTGCTTTCACAACATCTCTGCTTATATTCTCATAGGCTTCTCCATCTCAAGAGATTCTAAACTTAACTCTTGGTTATCCCTCAGATTTCCTTCTTTAACTGTCCTTATTTTGATGAATGTTATATCTTACTGTAGTTTCTTCCTTTGCTGTAGAAACCTGAGTCATTCTTGATACCTCTTTTTCTTCATCCTCTGCTTCTTGACCATTACTTTAAAATGTATCTTAAATTCATCTTTTTTTTTTTAATCATTTCTAGTCTGAGAGAGTAACATCAACTCTCAATGAAAGTATTGCACGCAGTAGTTTTCTCACTGATCCTCCTTGTGTGTCTTGCCTTTCTCTAGTACTGTATCTTGCGGTCAGAATGATAAATTGGAATTTTTTCCAGGTAGCTCACTGCCCTAAACTTTTACCTTTAAACCTCTCTGTTTATTTTAAGGTTAAGTACTTTTTCTTTGCTTTCTCTTGGCTGCCTCATGCTATTTTTCCCACTTCTACTTTTGTGTTCTAATTGCACTTGACCTTTCAGAAAGTTTCTCAGCTTGTTATCCCTTATTTCATTTTCTAGGCCTTTACATATAGGCTGAATAACAAATATGCCATTTCCCCTCTATTCTACCTTAAAGTTTGTCATAAGCTTAGGTTCTTTGTTAATACTGTTTAATATCACCTTGTCCTTTTAAAAATGTTTATTACAGTTTGTAATTTGTTTTGTTTTTGTGATTATCCGATTATTTTAAACTTCCAGGATATTTGGTGTGCTACTGTATGTATATACAAAGTCTATTTCCGTGCCTAACAAATAGTAGATACTCAGTAAAAATCTGCTTAATGAAGATTGTGAATATTGGCATAGGAAAAGATAAGGGGAACTTATCTTTCAAAACAGAAAAATAAGTTCTTTATGGATGATGATGTGATACCACTATTTTCTCCTTTAATAGAAATGACTGACATTTTGACTTTTTGCTGTGTTTGTGAGCCAAATGAACAATAGTTATTGCTTTTAACGAGCGTTTTATGTTTATTTTGTATTTACTTATGCTTATGCCAATAAAAATTCTCTACCTTGAATAAACAAGCATCTTCCATTTTTTTCATGATGGAAATTATCAGTATTTTCTTTCGGGTTTATCTGATTTGACTGATTCAACTATTTATCATTTGATGGTTCTTAAATATTTACCTTGGACATCATTTGGTGTGCTTTTAGCTATTTGAAAATATAAACATGTAACTTGTAAAATGCCACTTTTTTGTATTAAGAGAGTTTTCTTTATTAAACATTTTAGTAAACATTAAGTTAATTAACTTATTTAAGATTTCTGTGATTTTTTTTTTTTTTAATCCTTGACAGAGTCTTAACTCTGTTGCCCGAGACTAGAGTGCTTAACTCACAGCAAACTCAAACTCTTGGGTTCAAGCTGATCCTTCTGCCTCAGCCTCCCAAATAGCTGGGACTACAAGCATCTGCCACAATGCCGGGCTAATTTTTCTATTTTTGGTAGAGACGGGTCTTCCTTTTGTGAAGGTTGGTCTTGAACTCCTAAGCTCAAGCAATCTACCCTCCATGGCCTCCCAGAGTGCTAGGATTACAGGCATGAGCCACTGTGCCCAGCCAGCTGTGATCTGCTTTATTTATGATGATTATAGTTACTTTTTATCAAACCTGTAGTTATACCAAGGGAGAGAAATCATAAAAAAGGTTTGGTAGTGACCAGAATTAGCAGTAAACTTTATTTGTTACATACAGGTGTTAAATGAAAGTAAAAATGCATTAAAAGATAAGGCCTTCACTATTAAAGTTGGAGTAATTGGAAAGAGAAAGGAAAATACAGAATCCGGTGTCATTGTGTAATGATCATCAGAGGCTGATTCTGAGAGTCTCTAACTAAAGGTTTTTACATTCTGTTTTGGACATATCTGCGTTAAACTTGGTTGCCTGGCTTAAAACCATATTCGTATTGATTGAGGGGAACATTTGCTGTGGCTTGATATTTATTAAGGATTAATTTTAGATCATGATGAGTGTTGTTGCCCTTAGCCACGGAGCCACAGAGTAAAGGGTTACTCTGAGCTTTATGTGGATAAGACAGCACTTTCTTTTTCTAGGCCTTCTAGATTATTTTTGTAATTTCAGCTGACTTCTCAGGTTGAGGAACTCCTGATAACTCTGTATGTAGTATACATGCCTGAGTATTCTTTTTTGAGTGAATTTATAGGTGGATTGATTCATAAAATTATTCATTGTTGATGGGACTTAGTTTTCTCCCCAGCTTATCTGGTTATCTAATTTCCTTTATTATTTGACTTCCTTTGGGTGAATTTCCATGGTAGAAAATAGCATATTGACTAGTTAAGAATGCTTTGAAAGTATAGACATAACTGTCAAAATAATGACCAGTATTAAATTTTCTCTGTAATGTATCCCTGATACATTAGTAGTGCTGATAGTATTAGAAATACTTGCTCTTGTATGAGTTTTTGGATTGTTTCTAATAAAACACTTGGGAACAGATAATGTCTTCTTTAGTCCCAGCTATCTCAAAGTTGATAGAATGCTTTTGTTCAAGTTTCATAGAGGAAAAGGCTGACTCTCAGGTTCATTTATTTAGTTTATAATTAAATATCAAGTTCCTGCTATGTATTATATGCTCTTTTTTAGCTTGTTCATAGACTCTACAATAATTAAGTAATCATAGCAGTAGTAATAATTGAACTGTAGTTAAAAATTGTAGTACTTATGCCCCAGATTGTTTTAAGCAATTTACATGGGTTAATTTGATTCTCAGAGCATCCTTATAAGGTGTAAGTACCATTATTATCCCCATTTTCCAGGTAAGGAAATAGAGGCACACAGAAAGTCAAGGTTATATAGTGAGTAAGTGGGAATTGGAGTTTAAATCTAGGCAGTCTGGCTCCAGAGTTTTATGTTCATAATGGCTTTGTTTCATTGCCTCTGTAGTGTCTCATTAGAACTAAGATATTGTTCTGACTTTTGTTGGTTCAAAGTTAATTAAATATATTGAAAGACAGTGGAATTGTAGTTATTTGTTAACTTGTTATGTCTTCAAAATACTCTTGTTCTTAGTCTGGGTGGGGATACTACTCTTACTTCTGCTCAAAAATATAAGCTCCATGACAGAAGGACCTTACACATCTAGTTTACTGCTATATTCCCAGTGCACAAAATTATGCCTGGCTCCTAAATGCTTGTTTCATAAGCAGATTTAGACATATAGCAGGAAAAAAACACACAAACATCCAGGATAAGGATTTAATCACTGCCAAATACTGTTGCCATTGGGTGCACAGTTTTGACAGACAAGACTAAGGTTCAGTTGTTTCTAGTTGCAGTCCCTTATCCATGGTTTTGTAGTTTTAGTTCTAGTCAACAGTTGTCTGAAAATAGGTGAGTTTTTCAGAGAGAGACCACATTTACATAACATTTATTATAGTATATTGTAATTCTTCCATTGTTAATTTCTTACTGTGCCACATTTATAAATTAAACTTTTTCATAGGTATGTAAATATAGGAAAAAACAGTGTATATTTACAGTTCAATATTATCTATGGTTTCAAGCATCCTCTGGTAGTCTTGGAATATTTACTCATGGATAAAAGGGAACTACTGTATGTTACTAAACCTGTTATATTAAATTTTCTCTACCTGCCTATCAGATGCAGTAGGTGTAAATCATTATATCTAGTAATGGTTTGGAGAGAGGTATAATCAAACATAGTTCTTGTGTCCTCAAGGAATGTGTAAGACATGTATGTAAACATATGTGGAAATTATAATACAAGGGCTTAGGAACGATTGTAAACAACATAAATTTTTTTTTTTTTTTTGAGACAGTCTCACTCTGTTGCCCAGGCTGGAGTGCCCTGGCATCACCATAGTGCACAGCAATTTCAAATTCCTGGCCTCAAACAGTCCTCCTGCTTCAGCCTCCCAAGTAGCTGGGACTGAAGCACCTGCCATGACACCTGGCTAATTTTTCCTTTTTTTTTTTTTTTCAGTAGAAACTGGGTCTCGTTCTTACTCAGGCTGGTCTGGAACTCCTGAGCTCAAGGGATCCTCCTAGAGGTCTAGGATTATGGGTGTGAGCCACAACACCTGGCCTAACAACATGAAATATGAAATCAAAGACTCAGAAATTAAAGCTGGAAATCTTGAGGTGTTGTTCACCCATCAAAGAACAAATTCAAAGAAGTTAAGTGAATTCTCTGAGTTAGTATGACAAGATGTTTCTTAGACTAACTGGAACTCTTTGATTTTCAAAATGATGTAGGCAAAGTTCATAGAAGGTATAGGATTAATCTTTGGTAGGTCAGAAAAGTAGTGCTATTTGAACTGACTTTTCACAAATTTTGGTAGTAAAGGAGAATGTTAAAATATGGATAAAAATGGGGAGAAATAAAGCCATCTAGGCAGCAGTAAAGCCACAGTTGGATTTAGTAGAGTAAGTGTGTTATCACTATGTAGAAGGAAATGACTGAAGGTTGAATTGGGGGGCGATTGATCCTCATGCTGTTCAAAGATTAGTATACAGTATCTGCAGTTTGGATTGGGGTGGGAAGCTTGGGCCAGGGTAGGATGTTAGGTTATTTTTTCATGAATGAAGGAAATAAATGAGGGGGATAGTGATTTTCATTGTACAAAGATTAAGTATAGAATTTCTTTGGCTAGCACTTTCCTCAATTTATGAAAACACTGTATTCACTTTACTAATTTTTTCCTCCCTGAAAGCACTATATTACTCTATTACTCTTCTCATTTTGAAAAAAATAACCCCCAAACCTGATTTCCCCAAAATTGTATTATCCACAGCCTCAGTTTTAAAATTATGAAGGGTCAGTGGTTATAAGGTAGGACTTTTGGCAATTTTATGTTTTTTTTTTTTTTGAGATGGAGCCTCAAGCTATCCCCCTGGGTAGAGTGCCATGGCATCATGCTCACAGCAACCTCCAACTCCTGGGCTCAAGCGAGTCTCCTGCCTCAGCCTCCCAAGTAGCTGGGACTACAGGCGTCTGCCACAACGCCTGGCCATTTTTTGGTTGCAGCCATCATTGTTGTTTTTCTGCGGGGTGGGGATTCAAACCCGCCACCTTAGGTGTATGTGGCTGGCACCTTAGCCGCTTGAGCCACAGGCGCTGAGCCGCAATTTTATGTTTTAACAGAGTTTATCCACATCTGTAATCCAAAGCAGATGTGTCCAAAATTTATTTTGTAGTGAAAGGAAATCCAGGTGAATGTGCACTAACATTTTAGGGTTGGTTTTTTATTTAAGTGATTGTAGAGCCCTTTGCCTATTCTTTTTTCATGCTAAACAGACAATTGCCAGTCTCTTCTACGCAGAGGAAAGAGGAGGAATTATTTCTTTCTATCCACTGGGGACTCTTAGGTCTCAACTAAAAAGGAAGTGGTTACAGATCTTAAATTATTTAAAATGTGAAGGGCATTAATCACTAGCAATGCTAACATTAATGCAATCACATTAATCCTACCATTGATACTAAATGTGAGTAAAGAGATCATGTTTTTTGATATTTAAAGAGCCACAATACTAACTTTTATTTTTTTATGAGTGATTTCTTTCACTGTTGTTTTTAAAGTACAAGGAGACATAACACATACATGTATGTGGGTTAAACATGTAAAGGAATATATATACACACACTTTTTAAAATTAAATAATAGCTGTGTACACTAATGCAATCATGGGATACAATGTTCTGGTTTTATATACGATTTGAAATATTTTCATCAAACTGGTTAACATAGTCTTTACAGCATTTTCTTAGTTATTGTGTTAAGACATTTATATTTTACACCTACTAAATTTCAATGTATCCTTGTAAGATGCACCATAGGTGTGGTCCCACGACTTACCCTTCCTCCAGCTGTTGTCTCCCCTCCCTATTTTTTGAGAAAGATTCTCACTCTGTTCCTCTGGTATCATAGCTCATAGCAGCCTCAAACTCTTGGGCCTAAGCTATCCTCTTGCCTCAGCTTCCGTAGTAGCTGGAACTATAGGCATGTGCCACACTACCTGGTCGCTTTTTTCTGTTTTTATGTTAGAAATAGAAATAGGGCCTCACTCTTGCTCAGGCTGGTCAATATAATTTTTTTAAAGGAAATTTTGAAATTGTACTTAGATCAAAAAAATTCTTGGATATCTGAAAGAATACAATTTATTTAATAAGTATATGCACAGCTCTACCCTCTATTCTTAAGGTACACCTACAGATGAATTTTAAGAATAAAAAATGTGTGTGTGTTTATATATTTAAGGAAAAGATAACAGTTTCCTCCTATTATTCTCTTACAGTTTTTGGTCCTTTGCTTCAGTTTCCTTTCACGTGCTTTAAATTTATTTTATCTCAAAATATTTCTATTTTTGCAAACTTCTCTAAATATTTTAAAAAATGGCTTAGGATGGAAATCTAGTAAGTGAGAAAGGTCTCACAAAATAGGAAATGATGTGTTGGGGAGAGATACTAATAAAGTAGTATTGGGAAGCCAGGCATGGTGGTGCAAGCCTGTAATGCTGGCAGTCTGGGAGGCCAAGGCAGGTGGATTGCTTGAGCTTAGGAGTTGGAGACCAGCCTGAGCAAGACCTTGCCTATACTAAAGATAGAAAAAAACTAGATGGTTTTGGTGGTGTAGGCCTGTAGTCCCAGCTACTGGGGAGGCTGAGGCAAGAGGACTGCTTGAGCCCAAGAATGAGGTTGCTGTGAGCTATGATGATTTCACGGCACTCTAGCCCAGGGTGACAGAGAGAGACTCTATATTAGAAAAAAAAAAAGTATTGGGAATCAAGGAAAGTAAAGATTACATGCTTGTGGAGGAGTTGGACAGCTTTTGGTAGTCATTTTAGTAGAGAAAACATAACCCAAGGAAGTATAAAGAGCATTTATATAAGATGTAATCCAAGTTCATAGGAGATAGGCTTTGTATACATGGGATGCCTTACTTTGAAAAGCCTTAAATGCAAGATTGAGAAGTCTTGATTTACTTGGACGTGAATTAGAGGGCCCCTTTTAGTTTTATCCATGTGGTGCTGTGTTTTAGAAAAGAGCAGGCTTTATTTGAGATGTCAAGTTGCTGCTTTTCTTAATTGGATATGAAAAACTCAGTAATTCCTTTTTCCTCAATGATGGAAATGGAGGCATGTTCTCTTTGTGATCTGAGATGATGGTTTGAATCACTGATGTTAGCCTCATTGGGAAAGGTAAGGACCCAGTCTACACATGCACACATGCTAACGCTCACTTATCCAGAGTTTGAACGCTGGTAACCTAATCCTTTGCAACATAGCTCTGGAACATAAGGGCCTCAAAAACTAGTTGAAATTACTATCACAATAAAACCATGGCATCCTCCCCTACCTCCACCCCACTGCTTGGCTATTTCTCTTTTTAACTTAAAAAAAAAAAAAAGCTCTTCTTAATGGTTTGTTAGTTTTATCAGCCAGAAGCAGATGGAAGTGGGGAGAGAAAAAAAATGGCATTCTATAGCTTCTAAGGGGACATTAGGAACATTAGTTTTGTAGCTTGACATGAAGGTAAGCATTAGAAATTTTAAGAAAACCCCAAGTAACTGTGATATGGTATTGAATGTTCACTAGTTGAAAGTTAACAGTGTGTTTGGTTTATTGTTTTAAGGAAGCCTGGACATAAATAATAAATTCCATATGATGTCAATTACTGATCTATAAATATGGATAAATAAACCATATTTTAGTTGTAGTGCCTCCACTATATCATTTAACGATAAACATTCATTTTACTTACTGCTCTATATTTCCATTTTAAAATAAGACAAATGCTTCACTTTCTTAGCTTTTAAGGTAGTAAGGTTATTCTGTAGGAAATTCTTTTAACATGTTACTAATAAAATATGGGGCTTTACATATAGTAATTATGAAGAATATTTGTAGTAATATTCAGTAGTAAAACTACAAGTCCCTAATAGATACTAAGGTTTAAGTTATTTTTAGTAATGTTTTTCATTTTTAGTTAAATTACTTATACGAATTAATACCATAGTGGATACCTACTCTGTGTAAGGTATTTTGTAGATACGTAACAATTTAGATACCGTTGTATAATGAAGGTTCTTCCTCATTTTTTTCTTTTAAATATTTTTATTGATTACCTTTCTCAGTACATAAAATCAAATATGCAAAGGGAGACTGCTCATTTCATGCTTTTATTCCCTTTTTTTCTTGGTTTTGCTTCCTAGGCCGTTTTGTTGTAGTAGTTTGTTTGTTTGTTTTGTTGCCCTGGGTAGAGTACCCTGGCAGTATAGCTGACAGCAACTTTAGACCTTTGGGTTCAAGTGATCCTTTTGCCTCAGTTTCTTAAGTAATTGAAACTGTAGGCACCCATCACAGTGCCCACATAAATTTTCTATTTTTGGCAGAGATGGGGTCTGACTCTTCCTTAGGCTGGTCTTGAACGCCTAAGCTCTAGCAATCTATCCGCCTTGGCTTCCTAGAGTTCTAGAATTATAGACATGAGCCACCAAGTCCAGCCTGTTGTGGTATTTTTGACAAGTATTCTTTCTATGAGGAAATACTCCATGTTTTAAAGATTACTTTTTCTTCCTTTAAAAAGATAGTATCATGGAGATTCTCCTGTCCTCTGGTACAAGAGGCAAGAGTTGGCAACTATAAAAAGCAGTCCTTAGCCTATCATCATGGAGGCGTTTGGCCCTATAGACTTCACTGGTTCTTTAGGGTGCTACTATTTTATAGAGTTGTGCATTGGTTAATGTTCCTTGTGATGATTCTTTCAATCTTAGTTATAATTACTATTTTCTCTTAGTACATTCAAAAATTTTTTCCACCTCAAATGGTTAAATTTTCCACATTTATTGCTAAAGAGTGAATAATTGGGAGGTTTGCTTAAGTTGAGTCCAGTTTCAGAAAAATAAGTGAGTATTAGAGACACTAAATTTTGAAATGAGACTGGCACATTTCAAAAATTTAAATTGGTAGCCTTCTAGTAGTTTCAGTAAGATTTTACTATAAGCTGTTGATACTTAAAAGAGCATTTCTTGAAGCTTAGTGTGATCAGATTATGTTAAAATACTTGTTTTAAAGTAGAAACCTCACGTTATAATCAGTTGGAATTACTATTAGTTTTTTGAGATGGTGTCTCTGTTTCCTTGGCTAGAGTAGTGTTGTGATCGTAGTTTCTGCAACCTCAAACTTTGTGCTCAGCTTCTGGAGTAGCTGGGACTATAGGCACAATCTACTGTTTAAATTCTTTCTTTTCTTGTGGGGGGTGGGGTAGAGTTAGGGTCTGGCTGTTGCCCAGGTTAGTCTTGAACTCCTGGCCTCAAGTGATCCTCCCATCTCCCAAAGTGCTCCGGTTACAGGCATGAGCCATTGCACCCAGAAAATCAGTTGAATTATATAATAGGGCACTTTATGATTCAGATCTTTAATTTTGAATGGTTACAGCTTATCTTTGTATCCTATGTTTGTTACTGGAGCAAGGAAGTGCTAATTTATATGAAAACTTTAATATTTGGTTGAAAAATAAAATTTACCTTGTCTTTTTGCACGTTAATTCTAGAAGGTAGAATTTTTTTCATTAGGTGGTGTTTAAAGTTTTTACAGTTTTATAGAGCTGCTTTCTTTCATTTTGGTTATTTCCTGATTCACTAGTAAATGTGGCAACTATTGAAAGAGGCAACTGAAATTTTTATAAATTGTAGTAAATAGTTAAGATCTGTTTTCAAGGATGCGGTAGCTTGATTTAGCATTTATTAGTAATGTAGATAAGTCTTTATTTGATGTTCCATAATTTTCACTTTGCACTAGTAAGAACTAGCACAAAGCTGCTGAAAGCTAGTACTTTTCACAAATTGATTGCATTTCTAGGTTAAAATGTGTCAAAAATACTTTTGATAGCCCCAAATTGCCATCATCCCCAATCCATGTGGGCATTTATAGGAAAGAGAGAGAGCGTTTTAAAATTGGGTTACCTTTTGTGAAATGGACAGCCTAAGACCAACTTTGGATCTTTTTCTTTATATAGAGGTTTAGTTATCATTTCTATTTGCACTCAGATTCTTACCCCAGGGCCATCTATAGGTAGTTTATTAAGAAATTAATCCAATAAGTAAAAACAAAAACTTGTAACAAGTGGTCACATTGGGCTAATGAAAACCAAATTGTACTGTGTTTGAGCTTGTGAATTTGTGACCTAAATGCCATTGGTACCAGAAGTCTTGAGTTAGGATTACCACATGAATGAGAAGAAACTAGAGAAATAGAAGGGAAGTTGAAGACCATTAAAAAGATTGTAGGAGAAAGGGTGAGGATCTGGTGATAATTGGTAATTTGTTAAACATTTGATGCAGTCAGGGGCACTACACCTTCATTCACTACATTTGTAAACCAGGGGGCACTATGCCCTCATTTCTTACATTTATAAATCTAATTATATAAAAAGTATTTTAGAAAATTATCTAAGCTACTTGAAGCAATTATCTGTTAGTCTAGAAGGCTTTTAACAGTACCTCTGTTTTTACCCCTGGTATTGTGATTATTTATTTCAGAAATAATTATTGAATGCTTGTTATGTAGCTAGTATTGAGCGAAGGTGCTATATTTACAAAGAATAAAAAAAAAGACATGGTTTTAGTCTTTAAGAATTTAGTACCCTGAGGAAGCATCATACAATCTTGATGTATTTTCTGAATTATACAAATTAAGTTATGTTGTGCTCAGTTGTTACTTTGTATATGTTGCACATGACAGCTTTTCTTTCAAATTGGTTGATTAATGTTGCCTGTAGATTAATGAGCGTAGAGCATAATGAGGTAGAGTTTAATGAGTATTAGCCTTGGCATCAGACTGGTATCTAATCTTGTTTCTGTTACCTCTTTATCATATGACCTTTGTAAATGAGTTAACCTTTCTAAGCCCTATTTCCTTACCTGTTATGGAGGGGGATAATTTCTTTTGCTCTATTGGGAGCAAGAGAAAGGGTAAAAGGAACTAGCTGATTTCTTGGTAGTTCTGTAAATGATGGTTGCTTTTATTACTGTGCCAAATAAGATCAATTCTTCTAGTAAGAAATGTAAATTAAAATAGAAAGGTTTCCTACTAGTTTAGATACTTTCTACATACTGTAGCCTTCTAAAGTGATAATTCTGTGACATTTGTGGTGCAGTCTAGTTTTCCATAAGAGAATTAATCCCTATACAAAAGAGTGACTACTCTCTCATTTCTGAGAATTGTATATATGCAGTCTCAACTATTCTAAATGCATAAGGGACTAGTAAATTCATTACATACAGGGGAGGCATCAGAAAGTAATTCTTTTGCTTAATTCCAGGCTGCAAGGACTATACTCTATTTGAGAAGTCCTTTTGAATTTTTACACTCACAAAAACAAAAGTCATTACAAGTCACTTTTTTCCTCCTTTTTCTCAGTGGGTGTGAGGAGTACTCAGAAGTACAATGTCATGTAGTAATTTGTTAATATTCCATAATAGAACCATTACACTAATGAAGTGATTCTCAAAACTTTTTTATTCTAAAGATTATTTTAAATCGGCATTCTGCCCCAAAGACCATCTGTTCTTTGGTGAATTCCACTTGGAACTGAAAATTGTTCTGAATGGATGGTATTAATCTGTTTTTAATAAGAAAATAAGTCAGCATTTGGTTTTTAAGTTTCAAAGATTCACTGAACTAGATTTTGAAATCTAGTATAAAGTTTCAAAACTGGTGTTCTTGTAAGCTATCTGTAAATACTGAAAATTTAGCTTAGGTATCACATTCGTACAGAGAATATTATCTGTTCTGTAACAAACTAAAGACTGTTCTTTGGATAACAGAATTGAGCTCTGAATCTTATGTGTTATTACCAGATTATTATTTTAATCATGTTTATAACATATCATAACTTAAACTATAGCTATAATGTTGATATCAAGGCAGTAAAGTTCCATAAACTCTTTATGAAATTCTCATACATCTAAAAGACTAATCTCTTAATTTGCTGAACAAGTACACAGTAAAGTGACATGTAAACTAGTAATGCTAATTAAAAAGCCTGTGTGTATCTTGCTTTTTGCAGATACTTAATCAGTGAGAGGGATTTATGAGTAATATTTAAACATACATTTAGATACAGGCTTTTCAGGTTCAATAGAAATATCTGCTCCTAGATTACTTGTGTTTTACTATGCTATATTTCCAACTTTTATTGTCTTGTCAAACTTTCATAGGTTGATAGAAATGGCAGAGCAGGTAACTGTCAACTGATATGTTTGAATTTGAAGGAAAGAGTTTCAGAATTCTACTTAAAACAGAATATTTGTTCTAGCATTTTATCATATACTAAATATCTAAGAAGACATAATTATTAATCAAAATAATGTGATTTGGAAAAGTTCAGATTAGTTACAACTCAGGATCTTGGAGTCAGACTGGTTTTGAATTTCCTGCTTTTCAGCTTACTAGGTAGGTTACTTCACTACTTTGTGCTTTAGTTTTCTTTTCAGTAAAGTGGTGATGGTTATGATAGCAGTATTGCCTATGTCATCAGTTATGGTGAGAATTGAATGAGGCAATGTATATAAAATGCATAATACAAGCTGAACACTGTGGTGGTGCACCTGTAATCCCAGATGCTTAGGAGGCGGAGGTGGGAGGATTACTTAAGCATAAGAGTTCAGGTTTGTAGCGCACCTTTATTGTATCTGAATAGCCACTGCACTCTATCTAGCCTGGGCCACGTGTTACTTGCCATATATACTCAGTAAATATTAAAAATGAAGCCAAAGTTATGAGTATTTACTTATAACCAACCTTATAGGAGAAGGTAAATGATTTGTAACTTTATCTCAATTTTTATTACAAAGAAAATGTAAGGATATTTATGGTACCAAACTCTATTTTCTATGGAAATTTTTAAAGAAAACTAGTGGAAAGTCTTTCATTTTTTAATGCAGAAATAAAAAATGATGCATAATATAAATTGGTTTTTATCCACCTGTTTTCTGTTAAATGCTTGCTGTAGTCTAGACTTGTCACCCATACTATTTAACATAAACATTGTTTTTCTGTTTGTAGGAGAGATTTTGTCTTTTGATCTTACATATTTTCTGAACCAAAGATCTGTCTAAAGAACTGTTTATCAAAGAAAGAAAAACAATATAGTCCTAGTACCATGTGATTACTTTTATTAGTATAGACCATGACATAATGACATCAGGCTATCGTTTCCATTAGGATTTGTTTTTTAAGGTAGTGTTGTGTCTTGCTCTGTTGCCCAGGGCTGGAGTGCAGTGGCTGGATCACAGCTCACTATAGCCTCAAATTCCTGGGCTTTAATGGTCCTTCTGTTTTAGCCTCCTGAGTAGGTGAAACTATAGGCGTGTGCTACCATGCCTAGCTTTTTTTTTTTTTAAGTGGAGAGGGGGTTGTGGGCTCAAGCTGTCTTCCCTAGACTTCCCTAGACCTCTCCAAATGCTGGGATTATAGGTGTGAGCCACTGCACCTGGCCTAGGATTAGTTTTTAAAGAAAGATTGGATTTTTTACTGAATGCAGGTTTATATTTCTTAACTTCTCAGTGGATATTCTGTAGGTGTGTCAGTATGAAACTTTATTCAAGACCTTTTGTTCTATTTTTTGTTTTGTTTTGGACTTAACCCACAAGTTGCAAAAGTATAATGTGCAGAGTTCCCATATATCTGACACCCAGCTTTTTAAAATGTATATATTTTATATAACCATAGTAAAATGTAGACATGAGGAAATTAATCCCAACTAATCTATAAACCTCTTTTGAATTTTGGTTTATCTACTAAATGATCTTTTTCTGGTCCAGGATCTAATCTAGAAACTAAAATATATTCAGTTGTCATGTCTTCTTAATCTCCTTCAGTCTAGATCTGTTCTTCATTTTTTCTTTGCCTTTCATGACTGACACTTTTGAAGAATACTAGATAGGTAGTTTGGCCCTCATTTTGTGCTTGTCTGATGTTTTCTCACAGTCAGGTTAAAATTATGCATTTTTGGCAAGGATGCCACAGAAATGATAGTTTTTCCCTATCAGTGTATTACATCAGGAGGTACAGGATAATGATTCATCCCATTACTGGTGATGTCATCTTGATCATTTGATTAGGAGGTATCTGCCAGGTTTCTGAACTATCAACTTATTATTTTTCCCTTTGTAATTAATAATTGCCTTGCAGGGAATATTTTGAGACTATAAATATCCTGTTTCTTACCATACTTCTCCCTATTAATTTGAATATCCATTGATGACTCTTGCTTGATCCAGCCTTTTAAGTGTGGTTTCTAAGCATCTTTTTGTTGTTGACTGAGATATCACTTTTCTTGTCATAAACAGATAATGACCTGAAGGGAATACATGTAAAGGCAACTTAATTTATAAAACAAAAATATTTCTTAATGGCAAAATAAAATAAAAGATGACAAAAAGACTAAAGAGGCAAAAATAAGGGATAGATTAATTATGACAAAAAGTATTTGAGATTTTCTTAGTTGCTTCTACTAGGTTTCTTTTTGGTCAAACACATAGCCTTTTTCATTTGAAAGAGTCAGTGGCAAAGTAAGCATTTTTGTATTTAGTCCTCTTGACCCTGAGGCTGCTTTTTTAGATGTTTTATAGTCAGTATAAATTATTCTGTAGTAGATTAAATGCTCTAAAAATATGTTTTTTGTAGGTTGTTTCTTTTTCATCAGTTTTACTACTTACACTTTAGTGGATCAGGAGATGCATTGGGGTTATCTGTTGCTTGTCATTTAATAAATAGTTGCCATTTAAATCTAGTGGAATAATGTAAATCCAGATGACGTTTTTGGATGGTATATTTTCCAAAAGAATGAAGAGAAAATATATTGATGATGGAATTTGCTTGGATGGTGAGCTTTTTAAAAACACTCTTATAGTTATTTCATTATAACTTTCTTTTAAGAAATTGTTCTTTATGATTATGTATTTTTATGATAGTCAAGCAGTCCCTTCAATTCCAGGCTTTATTCCCTATTTTATTTTTAAAAGTTGTATCCCTATTTGACAGTACATTCACGATTTGTGGTTTAGAAATAATCTTTTCCTCCAGAGTTGATACAATACTTTGGCTAAATAATTATAAAGAATGTGTTTTTGTTGTTTTGGGCACGATCTCTGATTTTTTGCAATTGAAAATTTGAAATTGGATGTTTGGAAGGATGTGGTATGTTTTCTCATTACTTTTAAATGTCTGAAAAAGAACATTAGAAAATCTATGATAGGTGTTAAGATTTGGTTAGAATTTGAGCCAACTCAGGCTAATACCTTTAATGTGTCCGCTCATCATACTCAAACCTTCATCTGAAGCTGATCTACCAAAAGAGGTAGATCCATGAAAGTAATACTTTTGATATTTTTGTTTCCTTTAGGATTAGACAACTAAACTTTTTAGTATCTACTTCAGATATTAGCCACTTGACAAAATTTTCTTTTTTTTTTTTTGTTTCTTGATCAATAGACTTCATTCATTTGTAAAAAAACATTTACTGAATTCTCTAGCCAGTGTGCCAAGCACTTTTCTAGGGGCTAGAGATAGACACACTGCTTCTATTAAGGATGTTCTTTCCTTTTTTCTTACTGCCAGCTGGGACTGTTGGGGCACTTAGAGGAACTTGTGAGAAATTCATTTCCCTGATAGAAGTGCCTTAGAACCTTTATAGTAGATTAACTGCTCAAAAATATATTGTGGGTTGTTTCTTTTTCATTAGTTTTAATAAGATGTTACATCATGCCTTCAAGTTATGTAGAATTTATACATTTATAAACTAGCAAGTTCGACTTCACACTAGTCAGTTATAGCACAAGTGAGTAGAAATTGGTCTTTGTAGAAACATGGTACATTGCTAGTTCATTGCTTAAAAACGATTATATGTAGCCTTCCCTTATTCTTTGATATTAGAAATGCTTAAAATGAATAAGCTTATATGCTCATTTAATAATTTAACATTTAGGAGAAATACTGAAAATAGTCTAATTTGATGTACATCTCATGAGAATTTTTTCAGTGGTATTTATGTATAAAATACTTAGGTTTATTGTTTCTGATTTTACTATAACTGAATTTTCAGTAAGAATCTTAAAAAATTTAAGCATTTATGAAAAATGTTAAAATGATTTTACTGATGGATTTATATCTGTAACACCCATTTGAGGTAGCATTGCTGATTTTGCTAGCTTTGGTTTGAAATTTATTCTCTAGTGGTTGAACTGTAAGTTCTGCAGTGGAATACTTATTTTTCTCCCCTCTTACAGTATCACGTAGAGGAATGCTGTTTGTTAAAATAGATTAGGCAAAGTCCTACTATATCATTGTTTTGCGCCTCCATCATTAATAATCTCACAAATTGCTCTTGTTTGAATAATAACCTCATTTTGAAAGCAGCTTTAGGTTTTTCTATATAAAAGATACATTATCAAATTCAGAGTCCTTATAAATTAACTCTTAAAGCAAGAGTTACCAGTTCTCCCCAGTGAGTTCAACCTTATTTATATTAATGTGTTCACTTAGTCATTTTTGAGTATGCGTATGAAGTACTGAATCTCATATTTTGGTACTTCAGTCAGAGTAAGGAAGTTATGTTCTGAAAGTGATCTGACTTTAGGGGACGTTTATAAATGGATCCATTTCTCCAGCCACCTCTTCTGTTTGACTTGCCATGTAACCTAACTTAAAGACATCTGGTTTTTTAAATCCAGCTTTGTTGTATTTTTAATACATATTCTGTGATGTGTTGATAAATAAATTAGAGGTTTGGAGGTGTTTAACTTAAAACTCCTGCTGAAGGAGACATTCTAAATTTAACCCAATATTAATCTGAGCAAGACATGATTTCTTGGGAGTTAATATTTCATTTTCAAAGTGAAATGCACCTATAAACTTAAAAAAAAATTCTTTTTCCCTGTATTTTCACTCAGCCAGATATTGGTACTCGTTCGTATTCAAGAACTGAAGGAAAATGGGAAATTTGGAAAATCGTATCCTATTTACAATTTCTAAGTGTTTTAAACTATTTTTTAATTTTATTTAGATTTTGTTAATCTGGAAATCTTGGGTAATTTTCATGGTTTATACCAGTGGTTCTCAAACTTCCTAATATTGCGGCCCTTTAATACAGTTCCTGTGGGTTGAGACTGACAGGTTGAAAATTGCTGGTTTATACTGAAATATTACTACACAGGAAAAAGAATGATTTGTCAAGGATTAGAAAAGACTCGAGATGATTGTTTAATAATTTTTAGATCAGTTTTGTAGCAACTATTTGCATCATTAGGTAATGCAAATGTATATAAGATAGCTCTGATGTACTAATTTTAAGCCCTTACCTATTAAAGAGCCAACCATTAACAATTCTAGCTGCGGAATAGTTTGTTAATCTGTTCATTTTTTTTGGATTCTTGAAAATAAGTAATTGGATTGCATTTCTTGAGTTATTCTGTATTCAGTTTTTTTTTCTAATTTGTGCTCCTTTTCTGTTACCGTTTCTCATATACGTCCTCAATGTGATTACACTGTAAAACACTTTTTTTTAGCCTACTAATTTAAAAATATAGTCTCCTCATAACCAAAAGGCTTTAGGGTTTAAAATCTCTTGGAAACTTAAAATGAAAAAATATAGCTGCCACTTGGGCACACAGAGTACATTCATAATTATTTATTGGTACCTCTTGTTAGATGCCAATTTCACTTCCTTGACTTTTTTCAGATTTCCTTTTCCATTTCTTTTAGTTTTTGGAAATTATGGATTTGATGGTTAAATTCGTAGGTTTTCTTAGATTAAACTGTTTTCATTTCTTGTTTGTAAAGAATTGGATATGTTTCTAAGCGGAAGGGTTAGTTCATTCTTTTCATCTTCAGGCTTTTAAAAATATTTAGTCTAAATGTTGTTAGGTAATGGAATAACCATTCCTTTTCAGCTTTTGATACGTTTCCAAACTGGCTGACAGAGCCAGGAGGAAGTGAAGGCATTAAAATACTAACTAACTTTGGTTGGTTGCTACCTTCTTAGTGCTGAGGCTATAACCTTTGTTGGTTGGTTGATAGAGAACAAGAGAGCACAATCCTCGTTCCACTAAACAGGTAAGGAACCCTTGTGATAACCAGTTGGTGTGAGAGGAAGGTTACCTGATAGCATTTTTTTCTCAATTTATCCCAAAATATAACGTGCCCCAGAAATAGGACACTGTGACTGACTGTATTCCATAGAACAGGGATATGTAGCACCTTTATATTTAGAATAAAATCTGAAATTTATAGGATGCATCACTCTGTACCACAAAGTGTAAGTGATCTGTTTTCCAATGGCAACCCTGTTAAAATTTATCATTCAGTCCCTGTAACTTTAAATATGTATCTGCCTATCTTTACTCTCCTTTCAGCTTTTCCTTGATCAGATGCTTGAACTTCCTTCTCTTATTTGCCTTATTCCTATAATAAAGCTAACTATTTTCTAGTTTCTTTACCATCATCTATTATTTGGGTGTATCTTATTTAATTTCTACATTATAGCCATAAATGATTATTTCTGGTCCTTCTTGACCCAAAGCAAAATGAGTGTGCATTTTAAAAAGATTTTGAGTCTGTATTATCTGTGTCTCCTATTCTGCCCTCCCAGTACTTGAGGAATAAACCTTTTCAGTGATAGTAGTCATAATGTTGATGAAATGCAGGTTTAGTCTTCTAATTGCTATAATACGGGCCTGTAGTGTGATTAATTCTTTAAATTAATAAGGACTTGAAAACTGATAACAAATTCAGCTTCTTAGGTATTCCCAAAGTTTAGAAATATTCCTGTTAATATGCTTGATTTTTCTGTTTCTGCTTTTCAATTCATCATCTTCTCTTGACAGAAGAATTAACTGGGACTCCTCCTTTGACATATCTGAGGTTAAGTGCCTTTTCCTTTAAGACAGCTATGATCTTGTTGCCAGTTACAATTTAGTATTTTTTGATTTGATCTTTCATTTGAAGTTGAGTGGTCTGTCACAGAGCGTATTATGGCTTAGACCAATACCGGTCCCTTCTTAACAGTTACTGGAGTTAGTCATTTGTGGTGTCAGACTTCTGTAATTTACATTAAGAAGTTACTAAGGAGAGTATGCCCAGAGGTAGCTCCTTTTTATCCCGAGGATAAGCCATTTACAAACTCAAATGACCAGAGACTGTAATTTCTTAATAAGAATTTTTTCTTAAATCTATATTCAGCTCTCTATTTCAGTGCTTCTCTCCTACCAGAGGTGCAAGGAGTGATCCTAGACCACAGATACAGCCAAGACCACGGAGAGCTTTTGACGTCAGGGGTCCACTTTCTCCACTGAACCCTTGGAGGCAGAATATCCAGCTTCTGGAGAGAGTGGGAAAGGATAATACAAGTGGGTGCTTTCCATTATTTACTTGGGTTTATTTATAGATTGGAGTGTCCTTCCATTGCCCATTTAATTCTGTTGGTAAACTCCTTGGGTTCATGTCAGAACCAGGTGGGGCTGCAATCTGTTTGCTTTTCTAAGAATGCTAACTAGTGCCCATTCAAAAAAGAGACCTAAAATTTATTTAATTTTCTCTCCAGATAATTAAAGCAGTAGATGATTTGGGGCACATGGTCTGGTGAATGCCTGAGTAGTCCACAGGAATTATAAAAAGGGAATGTTTACCAATTTTGCCTTTATGGCATTAGTGGACTTCTAAATGCTCTTTTATATTCTAGTAATTTAAAAGTTTTCTGTATTTCATCTTTGGGCAAGCTGGACATCTGGGAAATCTAATTTATACAGTAAGATGTCTAGTTGTTATCCTACCCTGTTAGTGAGAACTTTTTGGTCTTTTTCCTACCTTAAACATTAGGACCTCATATTAGATCTTTTAAAAGATTCAATAATAGTACTATTATGGTTTTACTGTCAAATCCAGGCTTCATTCTTTAATAAAATAAATATGAATGAATATAAGTTTCAGGATATAATATCCCTGAAAGCTATGGTTAATATACTCAAAAATAGTATTTTAGTCCCTAGGAATACAATTATTTGTGGCAAAAGAGCCTTTTCCTAGATTTTTACTATGGCATTAAGATGCTTTTCTCTTAGTTTCTTTGATGCCAAGGGTAGGATTTGATTCCAGGAAGTTCTTATCATCTACAATGGGTAGAATGTGAACTTGTTGACTTTGGCAAGTTTTCATTTTTCCTTGGTGGATTCCTTCTGTGACTCCAGGTATCTTGATAATGGGAGACCGGTTTATTTGTTCTCTTAATTGCCCAGATTTCTTTCAACTGGTAAAACATCATACTTCTTCAACAAAAGGAATTCTTCTAGCAGAGCCTTCATGGATGATATCTCTCACACATGCCAGCACCTGCAGTTTGGAAGGCAGTGGTGAATGGATCCATGCAATATGTTTAGAAGACACAAGGATGAGCGAGTCACCTGATCTTGTCATTTATAAACTTTACTCTGGTTTACTCTTGGTCTGAAAATGGAAAGGCTAAAATAATGAAATAATCTTTTCAGATTGGAATTTTACATGGCCATGAAAATATTCCTTTCTATTCAGAAGACTGAAATAGAGGAAGCTGGCGAGACTTCTTTCTTTTAAAAGCGGCTCTCTGTATCTTTTTCACTTAAGAGATTTGTGAGTTTGAAAATCACCTTAAAAAAGTAGGCGGACTTTTTTTTTTAAAGTAGAATAGGAAGTCCAAAAAACTTAATGAAATAGTTTTTGTTGCCTGACACTAAGAGGAAATAGTAAATAAAGGGTGAATTTTTTAATAATGCCACAATTACTTTAATATTATGGTATATTCTTGTAGCTCATCTTTGCTTGTCTTTAGGCTATTTGTCAAATCAATAAAGATTCTAACAGAGAAGCAGGAGAGATCTCTTTTGAGATCAAAGTAGCTTGGTTTGTCTTTTGAAGTAATAAACACATGTTAAACTTGAAGTATTTTCTGCACTGAAGGCATAATAATGATAAACTGTCACAAAGCAGTTTACAGAGCAAAGGTGGTTAGTATTATTAGAATACTCCTATACGTGTGAATAAGTGTTCCAGGATAGTTAGCCAAGCTATCAATTAATTGATAGAAGTAGCTATCAAAATGTTTCTTCTTCTGTCTTTGATACCTATTAACTGGTCAGTCAAAAGCTATTACATTTTTAAAAGTCAACTGATGCTGCCAGTTTATTTCATTTGGCATAAGTTTTAAGAATAAAAATTCTATAGTTATTCTTATGGAAGCAACTAAAATATTTCAGGAGTATCAAAGGTTTTAGAACCTACATTTGCTATAATATAACCTGGCCTTTAGTCTGTCTTGGCTATCTGTGAGTACTGCTTTTTTCCTTATTAATTATAAATAAATTTTTGTTAGTACTTAATAGTAAGTTTAAAGATCAATTTGAGCTAAAATTTCCCCCAGAGAGCTCTGAATTCTAAAAATGATACAGCTTTTTATTCCAGACTTGTTTTTATTGAATGTTAATAAGACAGTTGGTTTTAAATACATAAATTGAACTCAGGGAAGTGAAAGTGAATTTGCTCAGAAATTAAGTTAGTTGAATTCTTTGAATCACAGTGCAAACCAGTTTATAGCCTGTGAGATTATTAGCTCTTTGTTTCAACTTTGAAGATGAAAAGTGATTTAATCTCTTAATCCTCATGCTTTGATTAAATTATAGCACTGTTCCTTAAAGTGTGCAAAAGAAATGTAAGTGCATTTCTATTCATCTTATGCCACTAAACACTAAGTGAAAATTTTTGTATATTAATGTGAACTGATTTGTTTATTTAAACTTTTATTTTGATGCATTTTCCTTTCAGAGTTTTTATATTTCTTGTCACAATATGCAGTTCTATATTTTTCAGTGTTTATTTTATGAATATTAATACAATATACATTTCTTTTTTAGAATGATTAATTGTATAATAATTGTATTATGTGATCAATTGAAAACTAATAAATATTTTCTCCATGAAAAAATGCACTTACTGAAAAATGGCTTATTTCTGTTTCAGGAGTAGAAAGTGAAAACTGCAACAGTATTTTAAAGTGTATTTTAATTTTGTATGTCTTCCTCTGAGTACTTCTAAATATATATTCTATATTTCTGTATACTTTTATGAGAAAAAAACTTTAAATTGTTAAAATGATTCTTTATGGGATCACCAATGAATGTATGAAATAGGTGATCATTTTAGTCTGTTTTTGCATTTCACTGATTAGCATCGGCTTAGAAGCTTTGTTTTCAGAATTAGATCTTTTTAGATGCAATTTTTGTACTCAGTTTTGCAAACCTTTAGCACTCTTTTGAGTTAATATAGTAAATATCAAGATTAATTTGGTCAAATCTTTTAAAGCTAGATTGATCAAAATATAAACCTTTGCAGTTCCGTTACCCAGAAAAAGAACTTTTGAAAATAATGACTGATTGGAGAACTACCCAATTAATAAGAGCTGTTACCAAGAGAAAAAGAAGGTTTTGTATTTTACTGTTCTACTTGCACAAATAACTGTAGGAGAAATCTTGACTTCAGAGTCTCTTACTTTTAACCTTATAAGACAGTGTGGAAAAGGGTAAAATTTAGCATTGATAATTTCTTCTCGTTATACCTACATAAACTTACTTAGTTGAAGTCACAGGAAAAATTTGCCTTTTCTACACAGGATCTGCTAGAAGCAAGAGGATTTCCTTTTGAATTTGAAGAAAAGTTATGTAAGAAGTGGACTCTAAAAATTAAAAATAAACATTAAGATGGGGTCCTAGGAAAGTAATAAAAGTTGAATTAATGATAACCTATGGGTTAAAATGAAATAATTTGGTTCTTCAAAGAAATTATACTCTGAAAAAATAAGAATTATCAAAGGAAATTATGATTTAGAATAACTGCTGCATTGGTAATGGGGGAGAGAAAGCTAAAATTCTTGGCTTTATTAACCTGGTAAGTTTGGAAAAAGATGAGTAAAGATTCTGTAGGCAAAATTTTGTTTTCAGGATTAAAGCTATTAAAAGTATAAACATATTTGGGCAGTGCCTGTGTCTCAAAGGAGTAGGGCGCCGTCCCCATATGTGGAGGTGGTGGGTTCAAATCTGGCCCTGGCCAAAAACTGTTAAAAAAAAAAAAAAAAGTGTAAACATATTTCAGTGGAGGGCTATATTTTACTTTAGTGTCAAAAATCTTATAAGCTTTTCTTCTATTTATATAAATGTGTGGGGTGGGGGGTGGAGATTAAAAAATATCCTGCACTGGAAACTTAAAAAATATTATAAAAATAATGGTGAAATGAGTTTTAAATTAGTAATTTTCTTAAACATGGACCCTTCCCCTACATTGACAATAGCCTTCAAAATAAAAATGTTACAGAATAATGAACTTAGCTTACTGTTGTATCTTCAAAGTATAAGAGCATAGGTTTATGGTTTCACTATCATTGATTATATTAATTATAGTATAAAAATGTGTTTTGATTATTTCTTATTGAGGAAACAAAGGGTTTTTTTGGGTAGCCTGTGTTTTAAGAAAGTAAATACCACAAGTAGGGTGACTGCAAAGTACTGACCTTATAGCCTATTGCAAATATGTACAGAGATCTTATTTTCCTTTGCTGTCTTGAAAGACTTGAGCAAAAAACATCAGTGCTTAGGTGTCCCAAGCAATATTTAAATTTTTATTTAGGTGTTTGTTTCCCATTTTAAAAGATTTCATATTAATTTAGCTCTAAAGTATAAAAGATTCATGTTTGAAAAATAAGCACACAGGTGCTCTGAAGATTTTTTTCCTGACAATATGTACATCTAAGGTAATTAGATTACTGCAGTAAATAGGGAAGTTTGAAGTGTGCATCGGAATTTTCAGGAATTTTGAACAAAGGGATCTCTGCTCAAGAGGTAAGGTATGGCACAGATAGAAAAATGTTCAAAATATGTTCACTGTAATGTCTGATAAACTACAATAGGTACTCTTGGGTTTTCAGACAGATGTGGAATTAGGAAAACAATTTTTCTTCGGACTGTCTCAGAGAAGAGAAATTAATAAACCATAAATTTGTTTTTATATGGATTTGAAGTGAATTTAGACTCATGTTCACAGACTTTCTACCCTTCACGTGTGTAGCTTCTGGTACTCTTAAGCACCCCTGACCTTGCTCTCAGCATTTATGATCCATTTTTATCTTAACATTTCTCAAACCTAACAACTATAAAAATATTATACTTTGCGTTGAAAGTTGAGCACATAATTCATGAGTTTATTGCCTGGCTTTATTTTTGGCCTTGGATGCCTATTTTTATTAAATGATACCTAGAACTTAGGAAGCATTCACTTGATTAATTTTTATTTTGGTTTGGGAAATTAAGGAATTTTATAAACAGTTACACTGTAACTTGAGGATCTTTTATTAAAGACCAAGAAATAATATTTTTTCCTTATATATAAAATCATTGACAGCTAAAAGTTACTGTCTAAGGAATAGTAAGTAGGTTCAAAGAAACCTACTTAATATGGTTAATGTGGTATGTTGCTTAGTAAATCTAGAAGCAAAGGAAAATGCAATATTGAATATGGATGAGATATGAAAATGGATGAGGATTTTTCTAGACTTACTAGTATACTTATACTCAGTAGAGGATAACAGAAAACACAATCTTTCATTGTGGTTTTGAATTCTTTTTATAAGAACTGCTCATAGACATTTGGCTACTTAAAATAATTTGCAACTTATTCCACTCCTTTTTTATGTAGGAAAAATGATCATGTTGATGTGAATTAGTGATAGAACTTATCTTTTCATGAGGTAGCTCTTCCATGTTCAGAATATGCGTAATAGTAAGAAGTAGATTCAGAATTTGCTCTTATGCCATTTTTTATTTGAAACTTAACCTTTGAAATCTTCTAGTTCAGCATCCTCATTTTGCATATAAGATAATTGTTATACAGAAATACCACATTTCCAGTATCACACTGTTTTTAAAAAAGAGTAGGACTCAAGTCTCTTGACTACCCGCTCAGAGATACTTATACTGTACTGTCTCTTCCATTGATCATAGTTCTGGACAGCAGAGGATGCTTAACCCCTTTCAGATATTACTGACTTTGATAGCTGTTAATTCCCCATCAATTCTAAGTCCCAAGTTTTCTGCAGATAAGCATCCTCATGCTTGTGGCTTATTCATATAGCATGGTTTTGAGATCTTTAAAAGTTTTATGGATCTTCTCTGAACATACTTCAGTTTCTCCCAGTGTATATCACTGAACCAACACATTACAGATGTGTTCTTCTGTGCGTCATGCTGTGCTTGGCTGTGGAATCTCATACCATTTTGTCTTTACATATTTATCCAGGAAGGTGGGTGCTTAATTTTATGCATGTTGAGGTTCTACTAGGCAAAGAAATAATACAATAATAGGTAAAATGTTTTGTTTCTAAAAGTTAGGTTAGTAGTGTGTTTTATGCAAAGTCTGTAAAATGTGCATTGCTTAGTAAAATAGATGGACTAAATATTAATTAGTGGATGGAACCTTAGGAAATTATAGATACAAAAGCAGAATCCATTTAAGTTGCTTTTGGTTTGCTTGCTTAATTCTGACACATTATAAATTCTGTATTAAATGACTTGTGTAATATAAAATGTTATTTTACAGGTTGTACTTACTAATTTAAGGCTAACTAAGCCTGCTGGAGCCAAACTATTGTCACATGCCTGGCATTGAGAAGAAAATAAACTTGTGTTTAGTAATATAATTAAAATAAGCAGAAGAGTTTGGGAAATATGAAACTGCAGAAGATGGTGGAGAAGTAACCCTGGGAGCCTGAGAGTGTGGCTTAAGATCTAATGCAAGCATAGTCTTATGTCCCACCTTGAAATAAAGTGCGACACTGTTATAGCAACATTGTTTGGGGATAACAGTATTTTAAATGACCATTTAAAATATTCAGTCCCCCCCCCAAGTCTTACAATGAACTCTTTAGTAATAAAAAGTACATCTAAGGGTACAAGTACTTCTGAGAAACAGTGGTTGAGTATAGTAGGGTATATACTATCTTATCTGAAATTAGAATTTTGGGGAAAATAAGGAAAGAACATATGCCTCCTCTGCACCTTTAGGTGCTTTACATATATTTATTTAGCTAACCTGTGAGAAAGTGATAATTTTTCTATTTTATACATAAAGATGCTGGAGCTCAGAAGTTAGAAAATATTTTCAAGGGTATATAATCCTAAACAATGAGGATGGCATTTGAAAGTAGATCTGTTGATGTAAAGAATTCTGTTACACCATATCAAATATTTTTGCCAAAAGAATGCATATGCTCAGGAATCTCAAATGTTGAAAGTGAAAAAAGGGGTTATATTACTTAGCATGCAATTCTTTGTAGACTTTTTTGAAAAGAAAAGTTTTAGGTTTATAGATTAACTGATCAATAAATTCAAAATTCCCACCTAACCTCCATTTCCCTCGCATGGTTTTCCTTATAACTGTCTTGCATTAGTTGGTAATGTATTCTGACTTCCCCATTTAAAGTCAGCTAGTTTGGTATAATATGTTAATACTGAACCAGTATTGATACATTATTAACTAGAGTCCATCATTGACATTATGGCTCACACTTTGTGTCACATAGTTTTATGAGTTCTGCCAGTATGTCATGTATTCACATTACAGTATCATAGAAAAAAGCTTAACTGTCCTGCTTAACTGCTCTTCCTGTATGAGTAATTGTTGGATCATATAGTAAGCCTATGTTTACCTTTGTAATACAGGGACTGCCAAATCACCCAACAAAGTGGCTGTACCATTTTGCATTCCCACCAGCAATGAATGAGTCCTCTTGCTTCACATTCTCACCAAAATTTGGGTGTTGTCAGTGTTTGATTGTAGCCAAACTCCAAGAAGTGTATGGTGGTACCTACTGTTTCAATTTTCTGTTCCTTAATCATGTGAACATCTTTTAACAGACTTTCCATCTCTATTAATCTTCTGCACTGTCTACCTAATTTTTTTTACCCATTTTTAAAAGCATTTTTTTTTTATTTTAAGAGTTCTTGATATATTTTGGGTCCCAGTCTTTTTTCAGATATCACATATTTTCTCCCATACTGTGGCTTCTCTTTTCATTCTCTTAATAATTAATGTCTTTTGCAAAGGTGAAATTTTAATTTAATAAAGTCTACTATATCAATTTTTTTCTTTAATGAAGTCATGATTTTGGTGTGTATCTAAAATTCACTGTCAAATCCAAGGTCACCTTGATTTTCTCCTGTGTTAATCTTCACAAATGTGGCTTTTTTCCTTTTCATTTACAGTTTGGTGTTCTGCATGTAGTTCTATGACTTATTTTGAGTTAATTTTTGTGAAAGAGGTAGGGTTTGTGTTTAGATTGATGTGAGGAGGAGGGTATGTGATGTCTAGTTGTTCTGAAACTGTTCTGTCTTCACTGATTGCCTTCACTGACCTTTTTCAAAGGTCAGCTGACTATATTCGTATGGTTCTGCCTATGGGCTCTGTGTTCTATTCTGTTGATCTTTTGCCAGTACCATACTGTCTTGAATACTGAAGCTTTTAAGAAAGTCTTGAAGTTGGGTGGTGTAAGTCATCTGATTTTGTAGTTCTTCAATAGTTTGCTGACCATTCTGGATCTTTTGCTTTTTCATATACATTTTCAAATCAGTTTGTGTATAAGATAACTTGCCAAGATTTTGATTGAGATTGCATTGAATCTAAAGATTAAGTTGGTTACAACTGACATCTTAACAATATTGAATCTCACTATCCGTAAACATGGGATATTTCTCCCCTTACTCAAATCTTTTTCATTAGCATTTTTAAAGGTTTTTCTTCATGTACATCTTATATGAAATCATGTTTAATTAGATTTATACCTAAGTGTTTCACTTTTTTGATGTTAGTGTGTATGTTGTGTTTCTAATTTCAAATCCCAATTGTTCACTGCTGGTGTATAGAAAAGCAGTTGACTTCTGTATACCAACTTTGTATTCTATAACTTTGCTGTGGTTACTTATTAGTTGCAGGAGTTTTTTGTTGACTCCTAGGGATTTTCACCATACACAGCCATGTTATCTGTGAACAGAGTTTCATTTATTTTCAGTCTGTATACGTTTCATATGCTTTTCTTATTGTACTAGCTAGGACTTTCTGGTATGATGTCAAGTAGGAGTGGTGAGAGGAGACGTTCTTGTCTTGGTAATAGTACTAGGGGGAAAGCATCTAGTTTCTCACCGTGGAGGATGATGATATCTGTGAGTCTTTGTAGGTATTCATCATGTTGAAGGAGTCTTCCTTTTGGTTTTCTCAGTTTTTAGTTGTGAATTGGATTTTGGGTTTTGTCAAATGGTTTTCTACATTTATTGATAATGATCATATGATTTTTCTTCTGCTTTATATAGTGGACCATATTAATTAATTTTTGAATGTCAAACCAGCTTGTGAACCTGGAATAGATCCTACTTGTCCTGGTGTAGGATTTGTTTCATACATTGTCAGGTTTGATTTACAAATATTTCATCAAGAACTTTTGTGTCAGTATTCCTGAGAGATATTGGTTTGTAATTTTCCTTTCTTGTATTGTCTTTGTCTAATTTTGCTACTAGGGATAATAGCTTTGTAGACTAAGTTAGGAATTGTTCTGTTTCTATTTTCTCAAGAGATTGTAGAGAATTGGTATCATTTTATTAAATATTTGATGGAACTCCACATTGAAACTGTCTGGGCCTAGTGTTTTCTGTTTGGAAAGATTATTATTGATTCAATTTCTTTAATAGATACAGGGTTATTCAACTTACCTGTTTCTTCTTGTGTGAGATTTGTTTGGTATATTTTATCATTCAGGGAATTTGTCCATTTTATTTTATCAAATTTAGGGGACAGAATTGCTTTTAACACCATTTATTACATTTTTTAATTCCCTGCAATCAGTAGTGATGGCATGTCTTCATGATATTTTTTGTGTCTTGTTTTATTAGTTAGCTTGGTGAGATGTTTATCAATTTTATTGAGGGAACTAGATTCTGAGTTTGTTAATTTTTCTGTGTTTGCCTGTTTTCAGTTTTATTGATTTCTGATCCAGTTTTTTTTTCTTTTATTTGTTTTAGGTTTATATTCTTCATCTGTCTCTAGTTTTCCTTAGATGAAAGTTAAGATTATTGATTTGGGGCCTTTTCTCATATATGCATTTATTATAAATGTCTCACTAAGCACTGTTGTTGCATTTCAGCAATTTTGAAAATTGTGTTTTTATCTTCATTTAGTTTGAAATATTTTCAGGCTTCTTGAGATTTCTTTTGGACCCATGTGATAAAATGTTTTTAAATTTTTAAGTACATTGGGGATTTTCAGCTTTCTGTAAATATTTGGTATGTGTTAATTGATTTTTAATTCTATTGTGATGTTAAAAGCATGGTTTGTATTTTATAATTGTTATTACATGTTCTTTTTTTCCCCAGAATGTGGTCTAGCTGGGTGAATATTCATGTGAGCTTGAAATGAATTTGCATTTTATTGTTGGGTGAAGTAGTAGATATCAGTTAGATTGAATTGTCTCCATGGTGCTGTTTGGTTCAGTAGTTCCTCAATGATTTTATGCCTGCTGGATCTGTCAATTCCTGACAGAAGGGTGTTTAAGTCTTTAACCATAATAGTGGATTTGTTTGTTCTCTCCATACATTTATTTCTGTCAGTTTTTTCGTTCCATATTTTGATGATGTATTGTTCGGTGTATACATATTAAGAGTGGTTATGTCTTCTAACAGTATTGATTCCTTTATCATCATCTAATATTTTTCTTTGTGATAATCTTCCTTGTTCTGAAGTCTGCTTTGTCTGGAATTAATGAAATAATTCCTGGTTTCTTTTTATTAATGTTAGCATGATATATCTTTATTTCTTTCCTTTTAATCTGTATGTGTTTTTATATGTAAATTGGGTTTCTTGTAGGTAGCATACAGTTGGGTGTTGTGGTCTTATATTTTTTTAGTCCACTTTGATAGTCTGTGTTTTAAACTATTCATATCCCAATTATTGATAGAGTTGGATTAATATCTATCTTGTCCAGTTTGTAAATTTTATATTCATTATCTTTATTCTTTTTTAAACAATTATTTTGCTTTTTCAGATACTAATTGAACATTTTATATAATTCCATTTTCTCTTCTCTTAGCTATCAATTATACTTTTTCAGAGATTCTAGTTTTTGCCTTAGAGTTTGCAATATATATTTACAACTAATCTGCTGCTTCAGGTAATACTTAATGCTGCTCCATGGCCCGTGCGGATCCCTTTTAACAAGAGTATGCCCAGTTCCCTTCTCCCATCCCTTACAACATTGCTTAACTTCAATTTATTTTTCAATAAACTATAGTTGTCCAATATATTGTTGTTGTCATGTTGAACAATTTTGTGTTAATCAAATTTATCTTAAAAGTTTCTGTTGGCTCGGCGCCTGTGGCTCAAGCGGCTAAGGCGCCAGCCACATACACCTAAGGTGGTGGGTTCGAATCCCC
>NW_003852438.1:2613303-2624533 GCF_000181295.1 Otolemur garnettii | reverse complement strand
GTGGCATCACAGCTCACAGCAACCTCCAACTCCTGGGCTCAAGTGAGTCTCCTGTCTCCACCTCCCAAGTAGCTGGGACAACAGGTGCCCGTCACAATGCCTGGCTATTTTTTGGTTGCAGCCATCGTTGTTTGGTGGGCCCAGGCTGGATTCAGGCCTGCCACCTTAGGTGTATGTGACTGGCATCCTAGCCACTTGAGCCACAGGTGCGGAGCCACCCCCCCCCCAATAATTTTGTTGCATACAGAATGCACAATGGTAGATTTTTTCATTTGGCACTTTAAATATTTCACTCCAGTCTACTTGCTTACATGGTTTCTGAAAAAATGTCTGATGGGATTCTTAACCTTGTTTTCTCAATGAAGTAGTCCCCTTCATCACCTGAAAGAGCTTCTTTAAAAACTTTTTCTTGTCTTTCATTTCCTGCAGTTCGAATATGACATGCCTAAGTACAGATTTTTTGTATTCTATTTTGTGTTCTGTGGACTTCCTACATCTGTGGTTTGGTATCTGTTGGGAAATTGTCAGCTATTATTTCTTTAAGTACAGATGATCCTTGACTTATTATGGCTCGGATTACACTGTTTTGAGTTTGCCATGTTGAGAAAACAGTGCACTGTCAGTGGAAACTGTACTTTTCTTGCTGTGCTGCATAGTGACAGGAAGCTCCACCTTCCAGTCAAGTAATGCACTTGGACATAAAATATTTTCTCTTACAATGGGTTAATCAAGACATAAGTTGAGAAACATCTTTATCTATTTCTTTCTCTTTTTCTTCTTCTTGGATTTCTATTTGCATATGTTTTACTTTTTTAAAGTGTCCACAATTTTGGGATATTGTTCTCTTTTTTTTTTCTGTGCTTTTTAGTTTAGGAAGTTTCTGTAGACGTATCTTTAGGATTGCTTATTCTTTCTTAGGTCTTATCTACTCATGATCTTGTCAAGTACATTCTTCATTTATGTTACTGTGTTTTAGATTTTTTTTTTCTTTGCAGTTTTGGCTGGAGCTGGGCTTGAACCTGCCACTGCCTGTATGTGGGGCTGGTGCCCTACTCCTTGAGCCACAGGCACTGCCCAGTGTGTTTTTGATTTTTAACATTTCCTTTTGATTTTTCTTTTTTTTGAAACGATCTCATTCAGGCTAGAATGCAGTGACACAGTCACATAGTTCATTGCAATTCCTCCTTCTGCCTCAGCCTTCCAAGTAGTTAGGACTACAGGTATGTGCTAAGTTTTAAAATGTTTTGTAGAAACGGTCTTCATATGTTGCTCAGCCTAGTCTTGAACACTTGTAAGTGATCCTCCCACTTTGGCCTCTCAAAATGCTGAGATTACAGGTGTGGACCACTGTGCCTGACTAGAGTCTTCATCTCTCTGTGTACATTACGCTGGCATGTTTACTTTTTTGTTTAGAGCCCTTAGAGTATTAGAAGTTATTTGAAATTGCAGGCCTAATGACTGGAAAGTATCTGCCATATCTGTATCCAATTATTTATTTATTTTTATTTTTTTGAGATAGAGTCTCACTATGCCGCACTTGGAGTGCTGTGACATCACAGCTCACAGCAACCTCAAACTCTTGGGCTTAAGCGGTTCACTTGCCTCAGCTTCCAAGCAGCTGGGACTAAGGCACCTGCCACAAAGCCCAGCTATTTTGTATCATCAGACTTTTTTTTAAAAAAATCTTTTAGCATGCCTATAAGTTTGTGTGTGTGTATAGAGCTAGATAACAGGATTTAGTTGACTTTTTTTTTTTTTAAAGCAGTTTTTTTTTTGGCTGGGACTGGGTTTGAACCCGCCACCTCTGGCATATGGGGCCGGCACCCTACTCCTTTGAGCCATAGATGCTGCCTAGTTTGAGGTTTTTAGGTTGATCTGACTAAGGGTTAGTCTGTTTACGGTTTATTGTGGGTGTAAGAAGCTATAGCACCCTTCATTTTATCTTGTCTTTGGGTTTCCCTAGGGACTCCTTTTTAAATAGAGCCCAAGCCTGGCCATTCTTTTAGTAATTCCGTGTTACTATACAGAACTCTGTTGGTGTGGTGGTATGATGTGGGGAGAAATAATTCTGTAGTACTATGGTAAGGTCTTAGATTTTTAGTGGGACAGTGTCCTTGGGCTTTTACCTTTACAAATGCTTTTTACTCTTTTTCTCCCTTGAGTGAAACAGGAAAGCTAAAGAGCCCTTCTGGAGTTGCCCTTCTTCCATTTGGTTATGCATAGGTATAACACATGTTGGTTAGCCTTTGGTAAAATACCTTTCCTTAAGGACAGTACTTTGTTAAGGGTGACAGAATGCTCTGTGAGTATTTGAACATGATTACTTTTCCTCTCCTCTCTCTTATTTTTGTCCTGAGAACGTAACAGAACTTCCGGAGTTAAAAATCATGGAAATGTGGGGGGCTCCTTAAGGCTGATTTGCTAGAAGTTTTTATCTAGCAATCCGTACTCATATAGCTAATCCATACTCAAAGTTTTTCTATCGGTTGGAGTTCCAGGAGTGGTTTCTGCTCCTGATGAGCTGTGATTTTTCTGTATTTTCTTGTGTCTCTAGTTTTGGGAGCAGCAGTGTGATCTGTGAGCTCAATTCATTGATGGATCCAAGAGGATTGATACCAGTTTAGCTTTTTTCTTGTTGAGTAGGCAGTAATGACAGCCTTGCTTGTTGAACTAGAAATTGGACATCAGTTTGCATTTTTAAATGGTTTGAGTTTTCTTTCAGTTTAGCTTGAGTCCTAACACAAGTCTGTTGCTCTTTCTAGCAGCTTTCTAACCTGTTATACTTACTCAATTTTATCTTCATTGAGAATATTTAATTTTATCTTCATTGAGAATCTACCTACTAAAGTTCATCTACCTAAGCCTCGGTAATATCAAGATGCTTCTACTCCTGAACTTCTTTTTTTAGTTTTTTTTTTTTTGTTTGTTTGTTTGTTTTCATTGTCTCTAGAACTTGGATCTATCTCTCATATTTTGTTAAAGATTTTGTGCTTTTAGTATTTTCTCTTTCCTCCATTAGCAAATCTTTTTCTCTTCTAGATCATTCCCTAATCTCAGTCTTTTAATACTCCTTCCCTCCTCAGTTTCCCCTGTTAACATCCTGCATCACTGTGGTACATTTGTTGCAATTAGTAAACCAATTTGGATGCATTAATTAAAGTCCATAGTTTACATTGAGGTTCGCTTTTTATGTCATGCAGTTCTGTGGATTTTGTGAAATGTATGGCATATATCATGGGATCTTATAGAATATTATTACTACCTTTAACATATACCCTACATTCCACATATTCATCCTTCTTTACTCCAACCTCTGGCACCCACTTACCCTGCTGTCTCTAGTTTTGCCTTTCCTAGAATGTCATAGCATGGGAATCATACAAAGGCTTCAGCCTTTAAGATTGGCTTCTTTACTTAGCAGTATGCTGTTAAGCTTTTTCCTTGTCTTTTGTGATTTGAAGGCTCCATTCTTTTTATCATTGTGTATATCTACTACAGTTTGTTTATCCATCACTTATTGAAGGACATTTCCAATTTTTGGCAGTTATGAATAAAGTTGCTGCAAATATTCTTGTGCAAGTTTTTGTGTGGACATAAGTTTTCAACTCATTTTGGAAAATAACCTATTTGTGCAGTTGGATCATGTTGTAAGGCTATGCTTAGCTCTTACAAGAGACTGCCAAACTGTCTTCCCACCAGGAGTGGACTTAAGTTCTCTTGCTCCATTCTTTTTTTTTTTAGGTTTTCATCCTATTTTCTTATTTATTTATTTATTTATTTATTTTTATTGAATGGTAACTATGTACATTAATGCACTTCTGCGGTACGGTGTGGTGTTTTCACACACAATCCGAAACACTTCCATCAAACTGGTTAACATAGCCTTCATGTCATTTTCTTAGTTATTGAGTTAAAACGTTCATATTCTACTCTTAGAAAGATTTACTTGTACCCTTGTAAGATAAACCACAGAAATGATCCCTCCAATCCTCCTCCCTCCACTCATTCCCCCTCCCTTCTCCCTCCCCCCTCCCCCGTATTCTTAGGCTGTTATTAGGTTATAGCTTCCATCTTGCTCCGTGCTTTACCAGCATTTAATGTTCTCATGTTTGATTGTAGCCTCTCTAATAAATGTTAGTGATATCTCATTGTTTTAATTGGCAATTCTCTAATGGTAAATGATGTTGAACATCTTTTCATATACTTAACTTTCTCTCTGTTAATTGTGGTATCTGCTGAAATCTTTTTACCTGTTTTTAAAATCAGTTGTTTCCTTATTGAGTTATAAATATTCTAGTATATTTTAGGTGGCAGTCCTTTATCAGATATGTGTTTGGCACATATTTTTTCCCAATCTTTGGCTTTTTGTTCTTTTAACTGTGTCTTGCAGATGAGAAAATTTTTAATTTTAATGAAGTCTACCTTAATTTTTTCTTTACTAGATCACGATTTTGGTGGTGTACCCAAAAAACTAATTGCCAAACCCAAGGTTTCCTCCTTTGTTAAGTTATAGAATTTTGAGTTTTACATTTTGGTCTGTGATCCATTTTGAGTTAACTTTTTATAGAAGGTGCAAAAGGTCAGTGGTTAGATAGACTTTTTTGCATATGGATTTCAGTCCTTCCAGAACCATTTGTTGAAAGGCTGTTTATTCTCCCCTGAATTACCTCTGCTGCTTTGTCAAAGGTCATATTTACCTCCTAAATCTCTCACCCCCATTTACTTCTCACTATCTCCATCATCAGCCTCTTGTCCAAGCCATCATCATCTCTTGCCTGAACTATTGGAATAGCTTCGCCCTTATTGACTTTGATTTATCTCTTGATTTTCTGTTTTCTTCACAGAATGATTTATTGTAATTTTAAAGAATAAATGAAAAGTTTCCTGGTTAATACTCATTTACTTCTCTTTGTACAAACAGTAAAATCCAAGTTCTTTATTATGGCCTATGAGGCTCTACCTTGTCCTTCATCCTTCCTTCACTACTGTTCTCTCATCACCTGGGACTGACTTCATTTAGTCTCTGAATTTCTTACTTTCCTCTATGTTGGGGGATTCCTGATGACTCCAATGTACCGTTCACACTTGTAGAACTCAGCTTAAGTGCTTCCTTTTCAGGGATGCTTCTTTGGTAACTATACCTAAACATCCAGTTATGCATCTTGACTTTTATTCTCTATCATTATATTGATTTTTTCCTAGAATTTTTCTCAATTTAAAAGCATATATTGTTGATCAGACCCGGGATCCTATCTGCCTTGTTTACCATTGTTTTTTAGCAGCTGCTACACAGGCACTGAACAGATATTGTAAAGAAGACATGGGCAGACTTTGAGATGCCAAAATATAGTGAGGGAGACCTATATATTAGCAAGTAAATGAGGCTGGATGTGGGAGGTCCCAGCACTTTGGGAGCCCAAGGCTAGGAGTTTGAGACCAGCCTAGGAAACCTAAGTAGACCCAGTTTCCTCTACATTGGGAGATCCCTAATGACTCAAATGTACCTTTCTTCACTTTTAGGACTCAGCTTAAATGCTGTCTTCAGGAATGGCTTCTCTGGTCACTGTGTCCAGTCATCCAGTTCTGCTTCTTGACTTACCCCCTTCAGCCCCCCAAAAGAATTAGCTGGGTGTAGTGGTGCCTGTTTATAGTCCCTAGGAGGCTGAGGAAGGGGAATCACTTTAGGAGTTCAAGATTACAGTGAGCTGGTTTTATACTGTACTCCAGCCTGGTAACAGACTGAGACACTCTGCAAAAGGAAAAAAAAACCGGAAATTTACCATAAATAGATAAATTATTATGTTACTTCAGTCCTATTGGAAAGTTGTAGTCCTGGAAAGTAATAAAGATTAAGAAAAAAATCTTTCGGATTATTTCTCACTAGTGTGAACTAGTGATTATAGATATCATTAAGAAGTCTTCTTGCCTAGACTTCTTAGCTATAAATAAGTTGGTATTTCTTACTATTTGATAATGTGAGGTTAACATAACCCTTATGCTAGTGGTCCCAGACTTAGATTGTCAGGTGGCCCAGGAAACCATCAACCTGTACTGAAGTGTGGGTGCTCAAGGGGCAGTCTCAAGCTACTAGAAATCTTGTAGCACACTGAGCTTTTGCTCTTCAGAGTCAGTGTTTAGATTCGAATGTCCAGCAGTGCCCCTCACTTTAGACAAGTCATTGTGCCTCAGTCTGCTCATCTGTGTTTAACAAACATTTCTTAAACATATTTACTGTGTGCCAGAGACTATAATAAACGTGAAAACTTCTTGCTACATACAGGCCTTCTATTAAAACAAAATTCATTACATTCACATGGAGTAATACGCGGTTTTCACAACCATACCTCATTTCAACTTTACAGAGAAATGAGAAGCCATCAGATGGGAACTGCCTTTGTTCTCCTTTAATTAAACAAATCTAAGTTCTTTAGCACCCATCCCTTCAGCTCTACTGATGTTCCACATCTGGTTGCCTCTGCTGTCATGTATGTTCTAAGATTATTTTTATTTTTTCTTTTCTATGTTCCTTTTAATTAGGTCCCTGACATATGCATAGAAATATGATAAAATCTCTCAATTTAAAATAAAACTTCTTTGATCTATAGCCAACTCTAGTACCTGACCTTCCTCTACATACCCAAACTCAAGAACCGTAACCTCCATTTCTTCCCCCCATTCATCCTCAGCCCATTTGAATCTTGCTTCTACCTCTAAAAACTTCACTGAAACAGTATATTGAGGTTATTAGTGATTTTGTCACTAAATAAAGACCCATTTCAGGGCGGCGCCTGTGGCTCAAAGGAGTAGGGTGCTGGCCCCATAGGCTGGAGGTGGCAGGTTCAAACCAAGCCCCGGCCAAAAACTGCAAAAAAAAAAAAAAAAATACCATTTCACATCTAGTCATGTGCACTCTGCAGCAGCATGTACAAAGTATATCACATTCTCTTTTCAGAAAATGTTGGGTCCTGTGATGAATCTTTACTTAGATTTCCTTCTGTCTTTTTGGGTGGTCTTTAGTCCAATTAACAGACTCATTCTCACTACCCAGACTTTTTGTATAGGGATTTCTCAGGCTGGGCTGTTGGTCATTGTCTGTCAATTTGGGTATTTCTACCCATACTGCAAACTAAATACCTTTATACAGATGACTAAAGTTTATAACATTCATCCAACTTTGTAGCTCTACTTACTTGACATCTCTTTTGGGTGGTTTTATGAATTTATGACTTCTCTGTCAGCTCTGGGTTTTTTAGCATTCTTCATCTTAGTAAATGGCACCCTCATGTATCCAATTACATACGCTGGCAACCTGAGTGTCCTGATTGTTTCTGTAATCCTTACACTCTAATCTGTTAGCCAATACTGTTGATTTTTTTCTTTTGATCTGAAATATCTCAGTAATATGCCCATTTCTCTGTTGTTTTTACTTTGACTCAATGCAGCATTTCCTAACTTGAACTATGATTCTAATTGGTCTCCTTGTATATACTCTTGTGCTAATCCGATTTATTCTTAACAGTTCAGCTAGAGAGACGTGTCTAAAGACGCAAGTTTGATGTAACTCCTTAGTTAAAACATTTGGTTAGCTTCCTGTTCCTTTTTTTTATTTTTATTTTTATTAAATCCTAGTTGGGCACATTAATGTAATCATGGGGTGCAATGTGCTGGTTTTTATATACAATTTGGAATATTTTCATCAAACTGGTTAACATAGCCTTCATGCCATTAGTTATTGTGTTTAGATGTTTATATTCTACACCTAGTTAATTTGACATGTACCCTTGTAAGATGCACCATAGGCGTGGTCTCAGCAATCACCCTATTCCCTCCCCTCTCCTCCCACTCCCCTTTCCCCTACTTGGGCTTTAGGTTATAGCTTTCATATGAAAGCTATAAATGGGTTTCATAGTAGGGCTGAGTACATTGGATACTTTTTCTTTCATTCTTGAGATACTTTGCTAAGAAGAATATGTCCCAGCTTCATCCATGTAAACATGTAAGAGGAGCTTCCTGTTGCTTTTAGGGTACATAGGTAGGGTAGAGAGAGAAATCCTTAGTATAATTTGTGAAACCCTGAGGGAGAGTCCTTGTTTACCTCCCTGATCTCACCTCTGATCACTTTTTCATGTGTCTCTCTCTCTCTCTCTCATAGGTCAGATCACCGTCTGTTTGCTGTCATTATGCCATGTACACATCATGTCATTCCTTACAGTCATGGTTTTGGTTGCCATTTTTCCTAACTTAAACCTCTAAAAGAACAGGGATCTTGTTTGCATTTGCTTACCATTTGTGAATGCTTATTAGCACAGTAACTGCCTTACTCCCTTTTGTTAAATTTTAAGATGTTGCCTCCCCCCTTTTTTTACTAAGAAAAAAGCGAAAAAGTAATCAATGAAAGAAGAAACCTAATATAAGAGATGTAAAATGTGCTACTTAAAATCACTGAGAGATAAGACAATATTTTTGGAAGGATTTTCTATAGAAACTGAAATAACATGAGCTGTAACATCATCTCCTACTCCTCTGCCTTTTTATGATGGTAAAAAAAAATGTTATTGAAGAAAAAAATTCAAACTTTGCTATTTCTAGATGCTGACACCTTAAGAACATATTGACAATGATTCCACCATTCAGGCTTTTTATAACTAAAAAATTAAGTCTTGTTCTAACTTTGAAAATAAAATATTCAAGGTAGTCTTAATTAACCTGGCTTTTAAGTTTGATCTATGGTTTGATCACTTTCATTTCTGGGAAGGGATATTTAGTGGTAGCTTGAATTTAACCTTAAGTTCCACACTATAGTTGATGGAAGACCGTCTGACAAAGGACTGGATCATGTGCATCAGTGTCAATTGGCATATTAAAATAAGCAAAGCTCAGTGTTGTTCCTTTTAAGATAAAAAATAGAAATTCTAATATCTGCATCAAAGAGATTGTCTTTACACCCTATGGTGGAAAAATTACTGGTTTCAGAGTATGGTTATTAAAAAAGTGGAGTTTTCTCTCATAGTCCTTTAAAAAAAACTAATTTGCAGATCAGTTAAAATATCAGCCTTCACAGTCCATTTTTTCTCTTACCTTAATCGCCACAATTTGTCATGTCCATGGTCATTGAAAGTTTACTGAATTAAGTGATTATATAGTTTTAGATAAATATTTCACCAATGTAATACTATATCCACAATATACATACTATAATTAGGGCTATGTGCATAAAATAAGAGTAACCTATTTTTAACTTTGCTGCTTTTGGGGGGATATCACAATTTAATTAGAAATATCCTTTGTGAATTAATACAAAATTTGCTTACCTCTATTTTGAGCAGCATATTATTTCTGAGGTTTTTAACTTTGATTTTTCATCAAAACTATTTGAACACGCTGCTGTGTTCTTGAGATTTAATTTGTAGACGTTTAAAGAAAATAACTGTATTAGGCTGGAAAATACATTGCTTAAGTTTTGATATACAAAGGAATAGTATTCCTGCGTATTTTTACTTGGAAAATTTAATAATTATCTTTTATTGACATGTCGTCCAAATTGTAAGGGATGGTAATTTCTTCAGGGGAATTTTCTAATCTGTGCTGTAAAAAAATTTTTATCAGTACTTTAGTGAAAAAAGAGGGTTTTTATTTTTGGTTTGTTTTTTACCGTAACAGCAGTTACTGTATGTTTTAGATGTGATCGTCATATAGATAAGTACATCTTGTATACAGAAATAATTCATGAAATAGGCTGTAGCATAGGATGAGTAGATAGGTTTTGAAAATTAGCTCTTTTTTAGTTACTGCTGATTTTAAAAAGTGTGTATTTTATTCACTTACACACAATTTAGATCACATGTGTATGTGTGTACACATGCATGCACAGGTATACATGTATATGTAAACATTTCATTGGTCCCAGACGGCAGGAGTGTGGTAGATCAGGCAGCTGTAATTCCGAGTTGCTTGTTTAGTCCTGGAGGTGGCAGAAAGAGGGGGTGACTAACAACCCGGTAGCACTTGGGAATAGACTGCTATATTTTAATTCCTTTATCTCACAGGCAATTTATCTGCTTTTGCTGAAATGTTTTATTTTCTGCTTTGTGAAGCTTCTGTCAGTAATATTGGTGTTTTGGGAAGGAAAATGATGGAATCTTATAGAGGAAAAACATTCTATAATCATATCTTTAGGGGAGAAATTGTTAAGTGCCTTGGTCTTTTAAAGTGGCTCTTTGCACAGTTTGCATTTAACAAGAGTAGGCCAAGAGTAATATTTCACTTGGAATATTAGTTTGCTTATTTTTTCATGGAACGGTGGAATATTTATTTCTTTACTGGTATAATGCAGTTGCCAGTTGTGCTTGATGTGTTGGATTGTCCTGAGTTTCTTTTCTGTCAGGTGGCTACCATGGGGCTGGTTTCCCTTAACTGTTATGCCCAAGTCTTCCTTGAGAGTTTGAATTTAGGTCTTTAGGAAATTTTATTTTTGAACAGATTTTTAAAAGATTATTAATTTAAAAAAGTAGAGTCACCAGAATTAGAATGAGGTTATCTGTGATAGAAGGAATGGGGGTGGGGGTGGGATGCTTCCTCATAGGTCAGCATCAATTAGAGATTCCCAAGCTCACTAATGGTGTTCAATAAAAAAGACTTTTTAGTAGCATAGATGCCCAAGTTTTGCAGATCAAGTAACCTATTCCAGGGATCTTACATACCAGTTAAAGAATTTACAAACTGCTGTTTGGAAATGGGATACATTTGTTATTAAACTCCACTCCTCTTTCTGTTTCAACCATCCATTTCAAAATATAGAGGGCAACATGAAAAGTGTTTACCTACCTTCAGAAATAGTTTACTAGCCAACTAATATCCTTATTTTTCCCCTGTAAAGTTATTGCTTATTTGAAGTGAGGTGGTTTTGTTTTGTTTCTTTCTTTTTTTAGAGATGGGGCCCTGCTGTGTTGCCCAGGCTGGCCTGGAATCTTTTTAAAAAAATGTAATAGGTATAAAATGGTACATACTACTAAATTTTGCTCTTACTTCTGTTTCTCCTTCATTGAATGCTACCCACTTCCTTAGTCTTAGCCTTATGTGGCTGCTGTTAGGTGTTCCTCGTGTGTGTTTTTTTCAGATACTCTATATACCTATACTTTTATTTTAAAAATTTTTATACAGAAGGCAGCACACTAAAACCCTCAGTTTTGCCATTTGCTTTTTTTCATTTAATATATCTTTTTTTTTTTTT
>NW_003852438.1:2595476-2612687 GCF_000181295.1 Otolemur garnettii | reverse complement strand
GCCGGTTGAGCTATAGGCGCCGAGCCCCTCAGTTTGTTTTTTATGGTGGTATAATACTGCATCGTGTGAGTACACCATGCTTAACTAGTCTCTTATTGCATATTTTATAGTCCTTTGCTATTATAAAAATACTGTAATGAGTAGCCTTGTCATTTCTTGTCTGTATATGTATATTCACAAGTTAAATTCCCAGAAGTAGAATTGCTTGGCCAAAGGGTATGATTTTGTAACTTTAATGAATATTGTCAAGTTGCCCTCCATGGGATTGTACTAATTTACCCTCCCACTAACAATGGGTTAAATGCCTCTGCCTCTTTTCCTGCTGCCTTGTCATTAGAGTACGATATTGAATGTCTGGATTTTTGCCAGGTAGATGGATTTTATATCTCAGTAGTTTAAATTCACATTCTCATTAAACTTCTTTTCATATATGTTTATATTTTTGTTTCTACATACTACCTGCCAGTTTGTATCTTTTTTTTTTTCTGGTGGGGTGGGGGCAGGTGATTAACCCTTTATTGGTGGTTTGATTAGTAGTAAATATTTTTCCCAGTTTGACATTTATGTTTTGATTTTGCTCTGGTGTTTTAAAAATTTGTTGGCTATTCATAAGCTTTTTTTTTTTGTGTGACAGAGTCTCACTATGTTGCCCTTGGTAGAGTGCTGTGGCATCACAGCTCACAGCAACCTTAAAATCTTGGTCTTAAGTGATTCTCTTGCCTTAGCTGCCCAAGCAGCAGGGACTACAGGTGCCTGCCACAATGCCTGGCTATTTTTTGTTACAGTTGTCATTGTTTTTTTTAGCAGGCCCTGGGCTGGGTTTGAACCCTCCAGCCCCAAAGTATGTGGCCAGTGCCCCAGCCACTGAGCTATGGGCACTGAGCCCATTCATAAGTTTTTGATTTTCTTTTTTTTTGAGATAGAGTCTCATGGTCACCTTCAGTAGAGTGCTATGGTGTCATAGCTCACAGTAACCTCAAACTCTTGGGCTCAAGTGATCCTCCTGCCTCAGCCTCCCAAATAGCTGGAACTACAGATGCCCGCCACAATGCCTGGCTACTTTATAGAGATGAGGTCTTGCTCTGGTTCAGGCTGGTCTTGAACCTATGAGCTCAGGCAGTCCTCCCTCCTCAGCCTTCCAAGTGCTGGGATTACAGGTGTGAGCCACTGTGCCTGGCCCCAGTTTTTGATTTTTATGTAGTCAAATTTGTGAGTTCTCTTTCATGACCAGAATTTTGAGTCAGAAAGTCTTTTTACTCCAAGGCTATAAAGAAATTATCTTGCATTTACTTTAACTTTTGATTCCCTTTTCCTGTGTAAGTCTTCAACTCCTTTGGAGTTTTTTTGTGTGTGTGTGCACTGAGTAGATTTAACTTTATTTTTTGCAGATGATTCTAGTAGTTAATAACAACACTTAATGACTAATTTATATTTTCTTCAGATGATCAGATCATATTCTGAATGAGTTTTAATTAGAATGCCTTTCAAATGTTTTGAGTATAAAGGTGATAGAAAGAATAAATGAGTAATAGAAAAGTTAACATTTTTTACTCTTAATTTTCTTGTTAGTTACTAAAACTTTAGTTGTCTGTAGCTATGCACAAATGGAAAAGAACTTTTCCCATACTTTTTAAATTTATTGTTAGAGTTTAGTATAGGTTATCTTCAGTGTTTATCTATTAAAAACTAGTTTAAATTGGTATCTGGAGTTGTTGATGCCTATCAAAATTCACTTTTCCAAAAAGCTTTAGTTAGCTAACCCAAGAGCAAAGTTAGAAGGAAAGGGTGGAAGATATAGATTCTCTTTTAAGGTTCAGTATTGTGTGGGTTGATGTTGCATGTGTGACTGCAGTTGGATTTGTCTCCTGTTGTTTGCATTTCCAATGGTTTACACACACAGTGAATCAAAATGAAAAACCACAGCCAGTGTTTATAAGCTGTTCTAGGCAATTCACATTATTTCTGTAGTGCTTTCTATTAAATATTTGTTAGGCCAGTTTCTTCTAAATCCAGTTATCTTCACATTTTCAAGTATGGCCTGTTTCTCCTAGCAAAAAACAAACAAACAAACAAAAAAAAACAAAAAAACCCCAGATCTTTGTGTTTTCTGTATCATGACTTAAGAAAATATATGACAAAAACCCTTCTAGCAGTGAGATTTCAGTTGGTATAAAAAGCATCTACATGCATTTGAAGGGGGAGTATTAGATATGTTCATATTATCAGTCACATGTTAGATCCTATACACCAAGTCATTTTAATGAAGCCTTAAATGAAGTAAAACAAAGTGATATGAGAGAGACAATCCCTGCAAGAACATTTTTGAAGGGTTAGGAGAGGGGAGGTAGAGAAGTACTGTGTGATTGACCAATTGCTGTGAGATCTAACCTGGTCTGGAGAATAGGGAGACCTGCTTGAGCAGGAGATATTTAAGCCTATCAGTGAAAAGGATTGATGGAAGTTAGGATTGGAGGTGAGAAAATCAATTAGAAGGCAGTTTCAGGGTTCAGGACTAGGGCTAATCTGTATCAGAATTAGGACAGAGGTTTTAGAGATGGGAACTAAGAGATTGATTTTTACTTAGGAGTTCCTAAGTCATGTTAATGGGGGGATGTCAGTGTAGGGAAAGGAAGGAATTAAGGGTGACCGGGTTTCCTAGGTGGGAAGTGGGTCTGCTTCCCAGAAATAGGGAATATATTCCCTATATATATTTCCTATATATTCCCTACAGGGAACAGGTTTATAGAAAGGATACTAAATCAATTTTAGGCATAGTGAGTTTAAAACAAATATCCAAGTAGAAATGGCCAGTGGGTATTCAGATTTGGAGACTGAAGAATAGGATATAATTCTGAAATGAAGATGTTGATTCAGGAGCTGTCATCTTTATCAAATGATAATTAAAGCTATCAGAATAGATATGATTGCCCAGAAAGCATGTGTAGAATGAGAAGAGCAGAAGGCTGAAGGTAGAACTTTTGGGGACATCAGCTATTTTTCACTATTTCATTATAGATAGTGTTCTAATGAACATTTGTATTTGTATATTAATCTTTTTATGCCTTCAGCATTTTTTGGGAGTTAATTTACAGAAGTGATAATATGGGGCAAAAGAATATAATTACTTTTTAAGACTTAATATAACTGGCAAATTCCTTTTCAAAAGTGCCTTGCTTATACTTTTACTAGGAATGTATGAGAATACTCATTTCTCCTCCCCAGATTATCTTTCACATTTTTTTTTTTTGCTAATTTTCTAGTCTGACAGATGAAAATGGTATCTTGTTTTAATAATGTGAGTTTCTTTATTAATGAAGATGAACATGTTAAAAGTGTCATGATATTTTCTCTTCCAGCTGTCTCCTTTTTCTTCATTAGTGACCAATTATTCTTACTGTGTATTTCATGATTTAATAGATTTAGAAGATATCCTTCTTAGCTCTTAATGTTTCTTATGGCAAGGAGATCCAATTTTTTAATACTAAGGATGTACTGAAGCTTTTCTGTCTCCCTTTTAATAAACTGGTAGAGGGTGGCCCCTCTGGCTCAGTGAGTAGGGCACCAGCCCCATAGACCGAGGGTGGCGGGCTCAAACCCGGCCCTGGGCAAACTGCAACAACAATAACAAAAAAATAGCTGGGTGTTGTGGGGAGCACCTGTAGTCCCAGCTAAGCTACTCGGGATGCTGAGGCAAGAGAATAGCCTACACCCAGGAGTTGGAGGTTGCTGTGAGCTGTGTGATGCCATGGCACTCTACCGAGGGTGATAAAGTGAGAAAAAAAAAACCCGTAGAATATGCAGAATATAAAGTTTACTGTCTTCACCATTTTTGAGTGTGTAAAACCATATATATGCTTAACATTGTCCTACAGCCCGTCACCACTATCCTGCCTTTTGTTCATTTTAATTACTCCTCCAGTGTAATAATGCTGGCTTCAGAATTGGTGTTAGTACACTGTTTCTTTTATTATTATGTTGGCTTATCTGGGTGTGGGACAACACTGGATGTAAAACCTGGGATTTCTAGTTTATATTGGATGGTTGCTAACAATTTAGAGTCCTTCGTTCAATAGGTATGAATTCTTAGCATTAATTTTAATTTCCGTGAACGTTTTATTTTCTCTGGTCTAGATTGAAGCTTATCTGTCATTTTGTGATCATTACATGAGCTTTTTATGTGATTTGTTGTGGATGAGATATTTCATGTCTCAGAGGTTCTACTATGGTGATGGAGTCCATGTGTCTGTCTCTGTGTACTGGCAGAGGACACAGGAAGTACAAGGCTGTACTGTGGGAAGGAGTCTGACTTATTATTTGAGGAACACCAGGGAGGCCTGGATGACCCAGGGGGAGGGGAGCAAAGAGACAGTGGTGTGAGACCAAGTTTCAGAGGTAAGCAGGGTCCAGATGCCATGGGCCCTGTAACAGTTCAGTTCCTATCATACTGTGACTATTGAAGGATTTTAGCTGGAGATGGGGTCAGACAACATCATTGAATTGTGTTTTTAAAAAATTACCCTGGCTGTTGAATAGAAAAATGGATTATAGAAGAGTGGAAGCTTGGAAGCTTGCAGAATGATTTCTCTTATCTAGGTGACAGTGTTACATTGATTTTCTTCTGTTCTTTTCGTTTATTTTTTAAACTAAGCCCATATTGTGAATATCTGTGGCACAACTGAAAATAACAGGGCACATTTACACTGCTGAAAAGTTAAGCTTATCAGAATGTATAACCATTGGGGTCGTGGGTTCATTAATATCATACTTGGAGCTATCTAACCCTAGGCTAAATACAGTTTGCATATGAACTTCAAAAGTTTCTTGTCGACTGTCTTTGAACATCCCTATAAGGTTAACTGAACTTTTAATTCTAAATGATTTAGTGAATTCAGAAAGATGTTTGTATTCTTCTTTTATATATGAAGTAAGCCTGGTCATTTGTAATACTGAAATTAAAAGAAAAACATTTGCCAGTTTCTCCTACAAATACCATTTTATCAACATCATGATTTTAGTCTAATTCCTTCCCCATCTGTTACAACTTAAACGTATGTATGAGTGTATTAAATGTATGAATAATTTAACTGGTGTCCCAAGGTTGTATAATTCCTCTGGGAGGCTGCCTCTGATTCCCCAAGACTAGGGAAGGGTTCCTATCTGAGCAAGTATAATGCTCTCCCTTCCCCTATGCTGAGTATTTATTGTGCTGAATTACAAGGTGGCTGAGGATAGAGCTCAGGGGTGAGGAGAATGAATGAAAACATGGGTACTGGGAAGGCAAACTTGAAGGGACTTGAGGCAAGAGTGAAATTTCTTGGAAGTCTTATAAATCTTCTGTTTTACCCGTTAGTGTAGTTTTGTTTTAATATGAAATACTTTACCTAATATTTGGTAAAATTGACATTACCAAGGAGCTACATGTTTTGTTTATATGGTAGCTTCATCTATTTTCAGCACACCGTTATCTTCTCCGGTAGGAGGAGTTACAGCTCTCTGGTAGTATGTGTACTTTATATTAGTTTCCTATGCTGGGTTTAGGGAATAGCATCAATACCTGCATGATTAGGCTTTTTAAGTTTTTTTTTTTTTTTTGCAGTTTTTGGCCAAGGCTGGGTTTGAACCCGCCACCTCTGGCATATGGGGCCGGTGCCTTACTCCTTTGAGTCACAGGTGCCACCTGGCTTTTTAAGTTTTTAAAAATATTTACTTTGAGTGTAAAATTTTGAAAAGTAGTCAGCCCTGTAGTTCTTCAGCATAGTAGTGTATCACTGGCACCTTCCCTTCTCAGACTTGTCTAAGCTTGGCCTTTTGCTCCTTTTTGAGCCTTCCTTATTTTGATACTGAACTACTGTAAGTTTTCTTCTGTTATTTTTGATTCCTTACTTGGCTATTTGTTTGCCTGCTTGTCTGTGAGTTACCTGTAGGCATAAAAGCTTATTTGTTTCTTTCTGTGCCTTTCCTGAAGCTTATTCCTGAAGCATTTTCTGTAGTTCTTCAATGCTAAACTCTGCAGATGAGGACAAATCCTTATCTTCAACTCTTTTCCATTTCTTTGTCTGGAGGAGCTGACACATTTTATGGGAACTCTTTCTTCTAAGCTTAAAGCTTCTTTTGTTGATTGTCTGGATTTTCCAGTTGTCCATGCTCAGAAGTCTAGTCACCTTTGACCTCACTTTCTCATGTCTCCGGCATGCTTGTTCCCTAGTCCTCAGACCCTGTTACAACAGCAGGCACTGTGTCCACAGTCACCCAGTTCTGAATTTAGAGATTCTGTAGTGTGCCTTTTTTGTTCTTTTCCCTTGTATCATTACCATTGCCATAGTTCAGGCTGTATAACATCTTTGGATTATTTGTGAAGCCCTCTTACCGATCACCCCATGTCTGAATCCACTTCTCTTCTTCCCAGCCATACGACTTGACTTACCTTATTAAAACATATCTTCCTGATACCTAGCTGAGAAATCTTTAGTGGTTGGCTGTTTTCCCTTCTAGCTGACTTCTTATTTTTTTTTTTTAAAATATTTTATTTATTTATTTGTGGTGTTTGGCTGAGGCTGGGTTTGAACCCACCACCTCTGGCATATGGGACCGGTGCCCTTCCCTTTTGAGCCACAGGCGCCACCCCTCTAGCTGACTTCTTAGACATACTTTTCATACACTGCCTTTTTTTTTTTTTTTTTTAATATACTGCTTTAGTACACTCTTTCTTACGCATCCCCTTTATCCAGAATTCTCCCTCCACTCTTCCATGAAACTCACCTACCCTCTGGGACTCTATTTCAATTTCCACCTGATGGAATATAATGTAATTTGGGAAACTCCATTATTTTTGGTACTTCTTTTTAAAAACTGCCGTGATTGTTGCTTTATTGTACCTTCATCATTTCTTGCAAGTCAGCAAGGCAGAGTGGTTACAAGTGTGGACTTGGGAGGTGCACTGCCTGCATTCAACATCCTAGTTCCACCTGTTGTATTCTTTACCTTGAGCTGGTTACTATAACCTCTCTGCCACATTTTCCTTGTCTATAAATTGGGAACAGTAATAATTCCTATCTTGCAGGGCTACTAGGAGTAATAAATGAGTTAATGTCTATTTAAAATGTAGAACACTGCCCAGTACTATAGCGGTGTTTGCTTTTATTTTTTTTATATGTTAAAGATTTCTCCTGTTCCATAAGCTCCTTAAAGGTAGGGAATGTCTTATTCTTTGGATGTCCTCATGGAATCTAGCTACTTTGTATTATATAATAAGCATTCAGTAAGTATTTATTGAATGAGATTGAAATTTATTGAGAAGTTCATTTCTCCAATGACAGCTGTTTTGGGTTTTGACATAAGATTGTTTAATCTTGTACAGAATAGTTTTTAGCAGCCATAGAGGTCAGAGTTTTTCAGGGATAACTTAATAGCAGAGTATACTGTTCTTTTGCTTAATTATATGGTTTGGATAAAACTTTCAAAAAAAATTTTTAAACAAAATTACATAAAGATGATGAAATAATAAACATTTGAATATTAAAATACAAGACAAAAGCTCTGGTATTTACCAAAAAACCCCCAAACATTAAGAACCATGTTGGGCAATAGTTTGCATGTAGTGGAGGCAAGCTTCTAAGTGAAAGCATCCAGAGTAGAACTGTCCAGTGATGATGTATAATTTTCTTTGAAGAACATGAGTTTTAGGCTTTATTCTGAAATTTTTAACTTCTGCATGCATTTGGCTTTTTAAACATATATATTTAAGAGAGGTTTTTTTTTAGTAACTCTTAGAATTGAGTAGAGGTATCCAGTATTAAAATTTGCTGTTGTCCTGATATATTTAATACATTGAAATGTGGTAATGAGGTTTTAAGCTTAAATATTTGATATCATTTGGGTATTAGGTTTTATTTTTGTATGATTTTAGAGAAATGGTAAATATTTGGGTAGGCATTTAATTTAAATTTTATCAATTTGCTTGAGGCTTTGATAGAGACTAATTAAAACTAGAATACAGGTGAAATGTTTGGTTTCTATTGGAAAAAAGGAAGAAATATCCTCTTATAGGGTTAATATTTTTTGCTCCATGAGGAGAAAAATTGTTTTTTTTACCAGTAAACAAATTCTGACTAAATGACATAAGATATTTTATTTCATTTGGTAATATCAAGTAGTTTTTTTTCCCTGTAGGATTTACAGGGGCTTTGAAGTCTCTCACAAAGAACCACTTTCAACATTCTCAAGTTTCTGTTATGACAGTTAAACCATAGCTCACATTCCCATTAAGCAACCATTACTTACAATAATGTCCAAGTACATTATCTTGTACATTTCAGAGTTAAAAATTAAAATTCTATCTTTTTTTGTTAATATACTCTAATATTTATTTGATGTATTATAATTTGTCATGAGTTTATTTCAAATTTTTAATCTTTATAGTAACATAATTATTTTGATATTAAAGTATTCTAAGTAATTATAGTTGAAATAAAAATGTATATATGTTCAATCTATAAAATTAGGTTTTGAAATGGATTCGTATTTAAGTAAAAGGGGGAAAGATATCAAGTCGTTGTAATGAAATATTCATCAGTTGTAAAATGACCTACTTATCAACTTGCCAGGTCTTACCACTGTTTCTGTTTCATTTGCCTTTGAGACCTTCCTGTTGAACACTAAGAAGTTTATAATGTAAACTTCTGTTTTCTTTAGACTTGGAGATACTAAAGGACTTTTATATGCTAGGTAATACTTTCTCTCCACTCTACCCCCAAAATTGAAGAAAACTCTTGGGGCAACTGGATGATTTGCAAACCTATTAGCAGTGGTACTCGTATGAAAATTCAAAGGCATTTATGTATGATGTCCTGTAGTTTTGGTGGAAATCATTTCTTTTCCTTTCTCTTTTGCCATGTCAACTTCAGTCTAGATTCCAAAATAGAGTCCCAGCAGAATTTTAGAGATGTTTGTCTTTAGCTACGTCATCTCTGTCCTCTGACTTTTTTCTATGTGCTTAGGATATCTGTGTGGGAACATTAGAAGCTATCAAAATGAATGAGGAAGTAAAATTGTTGAAATAGCACCTTTCATATTAGCATTATATGATAACTTCAAAATTATTGATTGTAGATATGTTTACATTATGTAATTATTATCTGTATTTTATGTTCAGATTTTGAAAGGTTTAATACCCCCATATTAGTATGTCTCTAACAACAGATGACTATAGCTTGTCTTAAGCAGGGCTTATATGTGGTATCAAGTATGCTAGGTCGCACCTATCTGAATTCATTTCTTTTTGTTTCTTATTTCTTATGGCTATTATTAGTTGCAATGAACAATTAAACAAATTATGAATACCTTTTGTTAGCCTAGCACTGTGGAAACACAAGGGAAGTTTATTGTGGCCCTTATTTAAAATACTTTGCAGTTTTATTGTCTATACAAGTTTATTTATGTAAAATAATCACAGTACATGTGCTGCTGAAGTGAGCACGTGTAAAATAATTATAAAAAAATTAAAAGAGCAGAAAGTATAGCTTATCCATGGAGGAAAAACTAAGTGGACTGAGAGTAACAGGGTTGGACTTACACAAGTAGTAAGGACTTTGAATCCAGACTGGATTTCAATCTTGGTTTCACTGCTTAACTAGCTATGTGAACTTGGTCAAGTTTCTCAGCTTCTGCCACAGTTTCTTCATCTGTCAAATGGGGATGATAATCTACCTAATGGAATTGTGATTTGTGGCCTTTTTTAACTGGGTGCTTTTTAGAGGATTAAGCCCAAATGAGTTGAGGCATCTATTGTATGAATGAATACAGTGAATTTTTTTGGCTCTGGAATGGCATTCTCATCCTGGGGAGATTTGAGAAGACAGCCACTGAGATAATTTTCTGTGTGCAGTGGTTCCAGCAAGGAACCCTAGTTAAGGATTAAATATATTAACATATGATAAATAATGTAGAACAAGGCCCGCAAGTGTTAAAACTATTATTGTTGTTGGACTCTGAAAAATGAAGAGTATTAATGGGTGGTAAAGAAGTTTTCTGGTTGAGAGAAATCAAATAAACATCTTCTGAAAGTGTTTTCCATCTTAAGTATCTAGTTATTTTGTGTGAGTGGGACCAGGAAAATCAACAATTTACTTGTCAATCAGAAAGGCATCCAATATTTGAAAGGAGGATTTACCCATAGGAAAAAATGCTTCTTAATAAACCTGTTATCTATATCAAAGTCATCTAAATTTACAAGTTTCAATTGAAACTGAAAAAGAGCACCATAAAAATTTCTAGTGAGCAAGAGATAGCTTTTGGAAATTAATCATTTCCATGTTAAGGTGTGTAAATTGACATACGTTTTTTGGTTGTGTGTAAAGGCAAGTTAGAGGCATTTATTTCACTTGATCTACAGTGCTATGTGAGTACAGTTTTAGGTAGATTAAGTACTAAAAATTGTAGTTGGCTGAGCGCAGTGGGTCAGACCTGTAATCCTAGCACCCTGGGAGGCTAAGGTGGATGGATTGCTTGAGCTCAGGAGTTTGAGACCAGCCTGAGCGACCCTTACCCTGTCTTGGGGGGAAAGCAAAATGGCTGTCAAGTATAAAGATCATTGGTAACTTTGGAAGAGAGCCATTTCCATCAAGTATCAGCCCACAGCATGCGTGTTACTGCTTGTCTTTTCGCTGACACATATTAGTTTTAATATGGTATCTGTAAGTTTATGTGGCTTTTGTCTGGTAATATGCTTATTTAAAAGTTTTAATTTTTTTTTTTTTTTTTGTACTGCATTACTTGTAGCTCATTATCCTGAACTCAGGTTCTCTCTTCTCTGCGGTTACATGCTGCATGTCACTGCAATCTAGGATCATTTTCCTTCTTCTGCGCCACTTTATTCCTACTAGTTACGCTCACTCCTCCCCCAGCCTAGCCTCTGGGACCAAGTATGACATTAGGGAGGATTGGGAGTTCCAATTCAATTCCAGAGTATTCAGCAGTAAGGGCAGTTGTTGCTAGTTTTGATGCTTTAACTTTTGACATTTATCCTTAGTGTGCTGATTTATGGCAATGATGAGTTCTCTACCTTGCATTCCAATTCAGGTGCCTGGGCTACTTTCATTTCTCTTTGCAAAGCCCATGGTTGATAATCCTAAGCCTTTGGAATGTATTCTCTCTGATATGTGACATTTGGGGTCTCTTATCTCTTGGCATGTATGTTAATTCACGCAGAAACCCCTTCATACCAATTACTTGCCCTGTTATTTAACAGTTACCTGTAGGAGTTTTATCTGTATTCTACCTCCAGAACGTTCCCTCACTGCCTGATTTCTAGTTCCAAATCATTATCCTTTCCAGTCCCTCTGCAGGAATCTCTGGCACTGCTGGGAATGACAGCAGCAAAGAGTGTCTTCTTTCTAAAACGTCTCTGGCACAGGAAGGAGCCCACAGAATGAATGCCATTAAAGATACAAAATAAAGTAAGGCCATAGAAAAAAATCTGAAAAAGTTTGAGCTTTGGCTCTCTTCCAAAGTCACCAGTTTGAGCTGGTCCTGGTGCAGTGGTGTTTACAACTGATTGATCACCGCCAGTTAGTTACAGATTCCTTTGTTCTCTCTCCTCTCCCTCTGCTTCACTTGACTAGCCTTAAAGAAACCAAAGAACTCAGATGGAGGCATTTTGTTTATTTTGATTGAGATTATAATTTAGAAATTTTAAGATGGGGTGTGGAGAGGAGAGGGAAGAAGGTTAACTGATTGGCTCTTTTATCTCTGACATTTAGAGACCTTATCTGTTTATAGTGAGATAAATTGCGATAGCTTAAAGAGAATGAAAAAAGGTCTATAGTGGCCTATATGGGGGAATGGATATATAAGAACGAATACAAGGATTGTTTGCCACCTGTGAAATGAGGATATGTCTGGCTCCTGTAACATTGGAAAGCCCAGAAACAGACCGGCTAATAATGCCCAATGTGTATATGAGGCTTTTTTAAAGGATTATTTTCCAGAAGGGACTAAAGGCAATTTACAAAAATATATCTAATGTAACAAAATTAAGTATGTATTGGGGCAAAGGAGAAAAAAAGCCTAAAAGGAATAGTAGGGAATTCAGAGTGAGACTATGCTTCATGTGAAGAAGTCTAGAAATGGCCATAAATTAGCTATTAGCTTTTTAGAAGCTATTTGTAGAGATAGAATGAATAATTAACTGATTCCAAGCTTGTAAGATATAAAACAAATGAATTACTTAGGTAAATCATAAGAATTGATGACATTGAGAAAATATTTGCCCAAGGTCTTTTCTGAGAATTTATAAAATAATGAAAATTATTTGAATCCAGCAGAAATAGTCCTAGGAAAAATCAGTCTTAACTGTAAGTAAGTTAATAGCTGTGCTTCATTCTTTCAGGTGTTTATACGTTGGATCCAAACAAATAGAATAAGACTAACCCCATTAACAATGAAAATATATTACTATAGATTTCTTACACAAGTATAATTTATAGGAAGTAGTTATAAATTTTAGATATTTCAAAATGTCAATTTATCTCTAGTCATTAAGTGTAGAGATATAACATGTTGTTATTTTAGGCTCATCTTGGCGCATTCAAATTCAGATTGTTCTTGGATATCAAGTGTGTTTAACTCCAAAGGAAAGAATGGGGGGATATTTTTGAAGAATATTATGAAAGTTTCTAGCATATTATCTAATACCAACCTAAGAACATGGGGCAGTGTGCAATAGGGGATTGGTAGGTAGTGGTACAAGAGTGAATATAACCACTTCTAACTCTAAAGACTAAAATCAATGTATTTCCAGTGCGGGAGAGGAATTTTTATGTTTAGGTTTTCATCTCAAAACTAATCCAGGGATTTTTTTTTTTTTTTTTTACCTTGACTGTAGTCTCATTTAGTAAGAATGGGCTATTTTTAAAAAATCATTTCCTTAGATTGACTTAGACCAGTTTTTTAGTTTTTTCGATAAGAAGGATTAGAAAATATTCTTTTGTGTATTAAATGGGTTAAGTCAAAAGCTCAGTTGTTTTAATTAGTTTGAAGATGGACTACTAAGCAGAAACATAATACAAGTTGCTAATTATTCTCTCAGATATTGACCAGCCATGAAGACCTAATGATTAAATAGCAAAGAGTGAGATCTCTGGATTATTTTATGTTTGACTAAATGAATGAATGATAAGCATTTGCTGAGCCAATACATGTGACACAAGTTATGATAAAGTCATGGCCCCTGCTCTCAGAGTCTACCAAAGGATTATGTATGTAGTCTGTTGGAAAATAAGCCAGCTATACCATAGTGTGATAAATGCTGTATCTGGGAAATGACTAGTATGCGGTGAAAATAGAGATTTAAAAGCTGAATGACACATTTAGTTGAATGTTTAGGGAAGTTGCTCCCTTGGGGAAGGATCTCCCAGGCAGAGAGAGTACAGAGATCTTAATCAACAAAGAGCTCTGAAGTAGGAAGAGCATGTATACCCTATGCATGGCAGAGGCAAGGGAGGGATGACAGGAAATGAGGCCAGAAGGGTGGGAAGGGGCTAGGATAGGAAAGTCCTGTGGGGGTAGGATAAGGAGTGGCATATTATTCTGAAAGCTCCTAAGAAACTTGAAAGGATTTTTAATAGGAAACTTACATGATTAGACTTGGATTTTAGAAAAGTGAAATGTTCTGTCAGCAACTTGGGAAAGAGATTAAATGTGAGGAGCAATACTGTTGTCAGCTGGACTATGTAGGATACTAGTAATGGGCAGCTAAGAAGTGATGGGGTCCTGAATTAAGGCAGGGCCTTTGCAAAGGAAAAGAAGCGGGAAGAGCATCTCGTTTTAAAGTGAAATAGATTCTATTTTGGCTCAGTGCCAGATGTGATGGGCGGGATAATGGACAAAGGAAATTAAAGATAATTTGTGGCTTTCTGATTCAGGCTACAGGTTTTTTATTTTTGTTTCATTTTTATTTATTTATTTTTTTGCAGTTTTTGGCCAGGGCTGGGTTTTGAACCTGCCACCTCCGGCATATGGGGTCTGCGTTCTACTCCTTTGAGCCACAGGCGCTGCGCTGTTTTATTTTTAAATTGGGGTGAAATTCACTTTATAAACAACATAAAATCAATCATTTTAAACTATAATTCAGTAGTGTTTAGTCCATTCATAATGTTGTATGAAGATCACCTTTGAAAAGTTCCACATATTTTCATCACCCCAAAAGAAAGTTCTATACTTGTTAAGCATCAATCTCCCATTCTCTCCTTCTCCACCTCCCCTTTTGCCCCCCAGCCCTTGGCAACACCCAACCTGCTTTCTGTTTCTGTGGACTTACCTATTCTGAGCATTTCATGTGAGTGGAGTCATATAATATGTTTGGCTTCTTTCACTTAGTGGGATTTTGAGGATCATCTGCTTTATAGCATGAAGTAGTACTTCATTTATTGGAATGGCTGAATATTTTGTGTATCACAAATTCACAAATTTTTTTTTTTGCAGTTTTTGGCTGGGGCTGGGTTTGAACCTGCCACCTCTGGCATATGGGGCTGGCCCCCTACCCTTTTGAGCCACAGGCGCTACCCAAGAAATTTATTTTATTTATTTATTTATTTATGCAATTTTTGGCCTGGGATGGGCTTGAACCCACCACCTCTGGCATATAGGGTCAGCGCCCTACTCCTTTGAGCCATAGGCACCGCCCAAATTTACAAATTTTGTGAATATTATGTGTATTTTTGTTTTATTAATTCATCTATTGAGGTAGCTTGTATGTTTTAGCTATTGTGAATAAATGAGTGCTGCTGTGAACATTTGTGTATTAGTATTTGACTACTTATTTTAATTCTTTGGGTAATACACTTCAGAGTGGAGTTTCTGGGTTGTGTAATAATTCCCTGTTTAACTTTGTGAGGAATTGCCAAATTGTTTTCCACAGCAGCAGTATCCTTTTATGCTCCCACTTTTATATGAGGGTTCCAGTTTTTCCACATCCTCACAGGTGCTTTTCATTTTCCATGATTTTAATTATAACCATGCTGGTGAGTGTTAAGTGGTATCTTGTGGTTTTGAGTTGCATTTCCTTAATGGCTAACAGTGAGTTTCTTCTGTATGCTTATCAACTATGCGTATATACATCCAGGGTATAAGTCTGAAAGGTCTGTTCATATGCTTAATTCCACTCCTATGTATATGTCTGAAAGGTCTATTCAGATAACTTAATTCTACTCCTAAATATGTATCTGGAAGGTCTGTTCAAACACTTGGCCCATTTTTAACTGCATTGTGTTTTTGTTGCTGTGAGTTCTTTATTTGTTCTAGATGCAAGTCCCTTCTCAGATACACAATTCAAGAATATTTTCTCCCAGTATGTGGGTTATCTTTTCACTATCTTTTTGTCCTTTGATGCACAAAAGGTTTAATTTTGGTGATATTCAATTTTCTTTTTTTAAATTGCTTGTGCTTTTGGTGTTATAACTAAGAATACATTGTTAGATCCCAGGTCATGAAATGTTCTTCATGTTTTGCTCTAAGAATTTTATAGTTTCAGCTTCTATATTTAGATGGCTAGGTCTATTTGAGTTTGTAGATGCTGTGGGATAGGAATCCAGCTTTGTTCCTCTATATGTGATTATCCAGTTGTTGAAGAGATTATTCTTTTCCCGTTGGATGGTCTTGGCACCCTTTCTAAAACCAGTTGGTTGGTGGTAGGTGTATGCCTTTACTTCTGAATTCTCAATTTTATTCCACTGGCCTATTTTTTATGTTATGTCATAAATGATGTCTGTACATTGTGTCCATTAACAAATTTATTTTGTTTAATGCAGGTGTCTTTTAGTTCTTATTGAAAAAACAGAAGAGTTGCAAACCAAAAATGGAATAATGTGGTCTTGTGTATTTATTTATCTACATGGTTATCTTTGCTGGTATTCTTTATTTTTTTAAATTGTTTTTTATTAAATCATAACTTTGTACATTGGTGCATTTATGGGGTTCAGGGTATTGCTTCAGTATACAATGTGAAATGCTTACATTGAACTAAGAAACACATCCATCACAATTATACTCATTTCTCAATAGTTTTGAAATGTACCATAAGTATTCTTTATTTCATCGTAGGGCTGTGTGTTACTGTCTAGTGTCCTTTCCTTTCTAACTGGAAGGAACAAAACAAAACAAAAACCCATCTTCTTCCAGTCTACAGAGTGGCGGCTCTGTGTTGGGGTGCTCTGTCAAAGCTTAGCCTATTTACAGTCCTTTGTAGCCTGCTTGAGCTGAGCCTAAAGATCAGCAAGATGGAAAAGTATAAGGTCTTCTCAAGTCTTTTCTAAGCATGCATGCTGCCCTGGGCATGAATGTAGCTTTCTAAATTCCATGTAACATATGGTAGCTTTTCAATGCACTAAATCCCCAAAGAACATTTCTCTTCAGGCTTCAGCATATCTCTTGTGTGCCTGAATATAATCTTGTGCCTCAGGTTTCAGTGCTTTTTCCCCCCCCCAGTGTTAAAGAATGCCTTCTGTATAGCCACTTCACTGTCTTGAGAGAGTCTGAATTAGGTAAAACTAAGGCTAGTGTCTTTTAAGGTTGTCCTCAGATAGGTCAAACAGACAAGAGCAGTTCTTTGAAAATAAAGTCGGCTCTGCTCTGGGGGCCAGGGCCCCACACAGGGAATGTGGGCTGCTATTGTCAAGACCTCGACTGGGTGAAGGCAAGTAAGAATGCCGCTGAGTTTCCATGTTTCCTCTTGAGGCAGTGTTTGCTTAGTTGGTAAACCTCTGACTACTTTGCAGAGTTTGTTGATTCTGGTAATTTTTGCTCATTTTCTTGGTGTTAACTCTGGATGGAAGTTACCCTAAGTGCTACCTACTCTGCCATTTCCACTGATATCACTCCCACAGGTGGTTTTTTTTTTTGAAGAATAAATTTGATGGGAGAGATAAGAGTGTCTGACCTAGAGAGAGAAAGGGATTTGAGAGTTATTAGATGTGGAGAATGTATTTCTTGAGTATTGTGAAGGCAAATAATAGAACTCATATATTTTGAGAATTTTTTGTCATTGGCTGTGGAGTTCATATAGAATTATCAAAGTTGGGTGGCGCCTGTGTCTCAGTAGGTAGGGCGTTGGCTACCTATATACTGAGAGTGGCAGGTTCAAACCCAGCCTGGCCCAACTGCAACAAAAAAATAGTCGGGTGTTGTGGCGGGTGCCTGTAGTCCCAGCTACTCGGGAGG